>NW_022170663.1:2497944-2600266 GCF_008802855.1 Photinus pyralis
AACGCAATCCTTCCGGAAAAACGCGTTTATTGTAGAACATTCCGAAGCTTTTTAAGCACATTCTAGAACAACTGTCGTTATATGTACATATAAGCAAATCGAATTGCGTTACAGTCAATTCCGCCTTTGATACGTTTGTGTTATGTCTAGTCTAAATTATAAGCTATTCTCGATGGTTCTGTTAATTGTTTTGTTGAATATTGTTTAGAAATAATAATTTCAAAGTGATACTTACAATTTAATGGTTCGAGATCTTGGAATCCTTTCAACATTTATAATTTTCGCATTTGATTTGAAACGATTGAAAAAATTTGCGTTGTCTTCGTCGTCTTCGATTATGTGCCGATAACTGTCCGATCGGAGAATTCTGGGTGTTGTCGATTTGACTGGAGATGCTACTGCAGGTGTATTTGATTGTTCTTGGATGCTCCTTGGAGCTTCCGCAGCAGTCAAGCAAATGTCAGCAACATCGCCAGTTCCGTTGCCCTGCCCACATTTTAAACGCATTATATAATTTTTTCATCCGCATGATGCGTGGATAGAAAAAAGCGTTAGTTACCTGTTGCGGTGAAGGGGTGTAACCGTCTGGCGACGAAGAAGAGGATGTACACGTATCGGAGTCTTCTTCCATTAACGGTTCTAAGGTTCTTCGCGGAAGTAGACCGCGTAAATTGGCACTTGCAATTGGAGGAGTCATTAGTAGTTCATCCATCATCAATTCGGTATCGTCGCCGTTGTCCGAAGATAATGATCCGCCATTAGGCTGCATACGTACAGGTGGTCTTAAGATCACATTTAAACACTCACTAAGTTCTACATGCATGCAACATGCTTAAAAACCTAAGCTCTAACCGAACGCTTTGTGTCGTAATTTGAGCTCAAGGGATCGTCCATATCTCCACTTGTTGGCGTTCCCCAAATCTCCTCACCGGACGTTGCACCCGAGTTTTCGCATTCGTCTTCTTCGCCATTCTCTTCCTTACTGTCTCCCGATTTTAGGTAACTATAGCGAGTTTCAGTTTCACTTTTTTAAATCACATTCAACTCACCGTTCAAAAAACCCGGTTCCAGCGCGATAGTCCTCGCCCAATCTCTCAAAAAACGCCATTTTCTCAGACATGAACGCACCAGCACGTGCTGTCCACCCTCTAATTGTCGGCGGATTAAATCCCCTATTGTCGATGCCCATGCTTTCGTCGTCCTCACTTTCTGAAGTCTCGGCTTCGTCGTTTTCGTCGGTTTCCTCGGAACCAACGCGCTCCAGACTCGAGACGGTACCGAACCTTCGAAGCGTCGGGTTAGAGCTGCTGAGCGAGTGATAGGGCTGCTCTTCGTCTTGGGGGGAATCGTCGGGAGAACATTCGTTATTGTTTAGCTAAAAGAAGGTAGGATTGGTATTGGGGTCTTCTTGGGACAGTACGCCGACAATCTCACCTGACTCGTCGATATTCTACTACATACAGACTCACTATATCTAAATTCGGAACGAGTATCGGGCGTTGGAGGGACTACTGATATTTTGGGTAGAGGCGAAAAGGGATCAAGCTTTACCAAACTAGCGGCCGGATTAACTGCACTAAATCCCATTAGCATTAAACGTCCAAATTCATCACAGATAATGTTATCTTCGTATAGGTTCGTTGTATTGAGGTTTATTGCATTTTTGTTATATTCGGTGCACTTACTATGGTTAATGTTGTTATTGGAATTGTGAGCGTTAGGGTTAGTCCGGCAGGTGTTGTGGCATTGTTGGCATACTCTCACGGTTTCTTTGGCATTCGGGCTTGAACGAACGGTTACCTAGATGAGGGAAGGAGGAATAACACAACACTGAACATCGAACACTGAGCTGCTCACCTGGCTTTCGGGGCTTGTGCTCTTGGACGGACTGTGATCTGACAAAATAAGCTCCTCGCACCTGCTTTCGCAATGCCTAGGCGAATTTCGGTTGTCACTTATCATGAGCTCCTCCGTTCGCCTCCGCAACATGTCCACGCTCCATATTTCGCAATCAGACTCCTCTTCGGGTGTGAGCGTTTGGTCTCTGCCCAACTGACCTTTCATCCACTGCTCTAAGTGTATGGCGCTTCCTTTGGTACTACTGCTACACTTTCCCAACTGCTTACATTTATGCTCTATTATTTCGTCTAACTGCTTTTGCTTGCCACAGCTTTCTACGTTTAGGCATTGGGGAGTCTGAAAAACGTCGCTTATTAATAAGAAAAACAAACTCGAATCAAAAACAAAAGATTTATTTATCATTTACACTTATAACAATATAATTCTAAGCCAACTATGGTTAACTAGCATTAATAAAACTATAGTAGTATAAAAATTGATTAAAGGTACAAGTAAGACAGTCGATTGGTACAAATATATCGTAATCTTTTCTGTTTAAAGAATCACATCGATAACACAGTTAGAATTTTGAATTGTACAAAAATAGATCTTTGGTTTTGCTTTCGAAAAATGAAGCTACAACAAATTAAGGTTTCCGAATTCATAATCAAAATTTGCAATGTCCAACAGTTCCTCGTCGAATTTTGAATAATCGATATCTTCTTTAAAGCTAGCGTCAAAATCAGTCGACGGCGTTAAAATTGCGGAAGGGGTGTGAGGTTCTTCCGAAAGCTGGGTTTTAGGCAGAAGACTGCTCTCTGATGTGAAGTGCGAAGTGAAGGCTTGCGAATATTCGGACAGCAGTGAAGGGGTTGTGTTAGCTGATGGCGTTTCGGGAGTTTTGGTTAATGAGCTTTGGGCCGGTAATGGAGATTGCGGAAGCGAGGAGCATTTTCGTGCGGACAAACAAAGAGGTTCTAATGGTCGGTTGTTTTGACCACTACACAGACGCACCTGGCGACGGATCGACAGCGATTCTGTCGATTGAAGGGTGCCAACGGATGAGGTCACCGGAACGTCCGGAGACTCTAATGGGCTGCTAAATGAACTGCCTTCCATGCCCGCGTTAACGTGGCAGCTGCGTGCATAACAACATCACTATAAGTACTACTTTTTACTCAAAATCCGTCACTCGCGGTTTCGTATGTAGGTTTTGCTCAAGTTTGCACACAAATCGTACATACGGATTCTCTAAGCTCTATTTCCCTATCTATTCGTATTGGAATATGTTGTTTTAGACCAATATCCGCTGTACCAAACGAGAATCCGTTTCAGCTATCAACATTTTAGAAATTATGATTTGGGAGAAATCCTTATTGTTGTTTGGATAGTAAGCAACAAAATATTCCAGTACATATTGACGGTTTTTGGCACTAATACCTAAGGCGACTATATCACCAACTCCTGTATCATCTATGGTAGTACTAAACGCGTGCAAAAAAGTTAATCAAAGACTTACATCTGTCGTTGTAACAAATTTTGCCAAACAGCCTTCAGTTCAGTTGTGGGGGCCCTTAGTACGATACACCTTTTATTCGAACTTTTCCGCGGCGTTCGTGTTAAATCCGGGCCGCAATGTATCGTCGGACTTTTCGCCGCAGTTCCACCCGGGTGTACTATTAACCTAAATTCGTTCGCTAAAAAAGGGTCAGATTCCCGCACTATACCGGGCTTACCATAGCTCACTCACCTTTTTTCCTAACGTTAAAGAGTAAATCAGTTATATGCACCAATGGAAGCGGATCTTCAATTATAAACAAAACCCTATCCCTCGACACTTTGGCGAACAAAATTAAATCGCTAAATAGCAACGTCCAATACTGTCTGACGCTCCTTCCTTCTACTCTACCCAGATCACCGCCAAAAATCCATTGCCTACCCGGTTTACTTAAAACGAAAGGCTGCAAAGAGGAGTTAGTCAGTTTTTCTTGTGGTACGAACCTACTTTGCACTTGGTGAACACAAGGCGATTTTCTAAATCTTGAACGGATAGTAGAGGTCTACCTTCCCCAACCGGCTCCATCAGTCCCGCCTCGGCCGTCATCTCCCTATAGGCTATCTAAAAGAACTCACCACAGTCTCATCACCACCAACAATTCTAAGTTGTCACCTGCAAATCCTGAACAATTTTACTAATGAGAGCATACTCGTCATGGTTCGCTTTGGTCTGACTTAAAATGACGTTGAACAACTTTAAAATCTCGCGATAATGTTCTAGGGGTTTATGTATAAAGGAAGTAATGTCGGGTCTTCTTCGCGGTACCGCAGGCGTTTGTAAAAATCGTACGAAGTCCGAATTGGAATTTCGAGTTTTGTTTACTAAAATGCAATCCGCCTTTTTAATACCGGAACAGTAGCGTTTGTATGACGTTATAATATCCGATAGCTTCGAATGGTAGACTTTTAGTAAAAGGTGTATCTGGGGTTCGCCATCTTCCGGCACTAGACACTCTAGTATTTCCTCACTGATACGATGCACCTGAAATTTCAATTTTAACTTGACTCAGATTGTTGGCAGATACCTCTTCCGAATTTTGAAAAAGGAGTCGGTGGTCTAACGGCGATATTAGGTCTTTTCGTTCAGCGAGAGCGGAGACGAATCTGGTAATTGCAAACTGTAGGGAGGCGGTGTACTGTTGCTCTTTTGCTAGAACTTGGTACATCGCTTTTCTACGTGCTTCTTCTGTGTTCAGTAGTGGTTTCTGAAACGTAATGCGATTTCGATACCGTTACATTTGGTATACGTGGCCAAAATGGGTCAAAATATCTATTGCGTTTGTGAATTCCATTCAAATTAAGTGCAATTATCCTACATGCAGTTTGGGAATGCAGTTTCTACCAAACGCCAAACCTAAGCGAACTTATAAAAGCTTCTTGCTTTTACATGCCAAAAGGGAAGAACCAATTGGGCATAAGCAGACCAGAATACGAATATTTTAGTAAATGTATAGCGTTTCGACAGATCCATACCAATTAGAGATCCATTGGGTTGAATATTAGCACAATCTTTATTCAATTGATTTTATAGTTTAGTTTATTTCCATTTCTTAGCGAAGAGCAACTATAACTGCATTATCATGAGCTATCCAAATCCAACCAACATTTTTCCGTTAGTGAAGAAGTTCGATCGTTAAGATAGAACACTAAACTTCCAGACATGCTTTAAAAATAGTACATTATATATCAAGGTAGAGAAGTCCACTATTATTGCCTGAGCACCAAGATTACATCTCGAGGCGCTTGCGCCGAGGGGTGTAAGGTGCGAAGTAATAGACTTCTCTACCGTGGTATATATACTATTTTTTTCACTACTAGCACTTGAAATCCTCTAAATTAACATATTATATTGATAAGAGAGTTAACGGTTGGACAGAATTTTTTGTTTCTTAATTTAACATGTCAATCAAGTACGTGGAAGTACAAGTCAAACAGGCCGTATTTTGTTCTGTCATTGAGATTTTTCAAAGAGTAATTTCGTTCGAATTTTTTCAAAATGTGATAATTTTAGGTATGTAATTTCTCTGGAAATTGCGAATGGTTGCAATTATTCGTTTTAGAGAACTTGTCTAAACGTTCATTGAGCGAAATTTCGGGTTGTGTTTTCTAAAAGTGACAGCGTGACAGTTCTCATTATTAACTACTAGTTAATAATAAAAAATTATTAACCACTTTGAACAAATGCCGAGAAAGCCTACTTTACAAGTGGAAAAAAGGTTAATAATCATGTCATCAGACGCTAGTAGTGAAAAAAAATATATATTATGTATTTGTTTTCATCCCTTAATTTTTGCGCATGTTGCTAATTAAATTGCTAATTAATATTTGTAACGTTAGATGTACAACCAGGTTCAGAAATTTTCCTCTTTTCAGCTAGGGATAAGACAGAATGTGGTGGAGTCGTCAGCAAATTATTGATTAATTAGGTACATTAAACGCACAGTGCGTTAACCTGTTTTAGAAATATAAGTTCGTTGATATTACTTTTGAAAAGGTCAGAGGTCGCGTTCTCTTGATTTACGGGAGAATTTGCGTCTAGAGTATTTTGTAGAGCGGTGCCAGTGTAGGAGTTCTCTTTTTTAATTTAATCCGTTTCTGTTTTTCGTTGTGATATCTAGTTAAAATCATAATCAGTCAATTAAAAAGTGTTTTACTAATGTCATGGCTTCCAATTCTACCATTGTTGGTGTAAAAAGAAAATTTCAAAATTGCAACATTCAGTTGTATTTCAAAATTTAAAAAAATTATATATAGTAATATTGAAATCTAAACGGTCTTTTTTTAATATGCGAAATCGTTAGGATCATTGTTTCAATTTAACGAACTTGTAACCGAGGTCTTCGCGGTGAGACGTGAAATTGGAACACCCTGTAATGAAAAGAAAAAACTTGGAAAACACCAATGAATCGATAACTAGGAATAAAATTAAAGAATTTGAGAACCGAGATCAGATCAAATTATATCCAAACTGGTTATCAAATAATCTAAAAGGTGGCTCATGGGAGAGCCCAAACATTTTATAAAGGAACGAAGGTTTCTGCTCATACTCATTCGAAACATCAAACATGTCTACCTTATAATGCAATAAAAAGATCTTCATCACATCAAAAAATTGCGTATTTTGGAAAAACTAAAAACCGTCGCTCTTATTGCGACACCCTTTATATAATATTTTAGTCTGAAATATATAGATACAAATTAGCCATCTTTTTTGATATAATTTAAATACAGAGCTGGGCAGTATTCGTTTTTGTAAATACTTTTTAGTATTCAAATCCTTTAAACTATTCAAATACTTTGTAATTAAATACTTTTATGGAAGCAGTATTTGTATTTGTAACTCAAATACTTTCACAAATATTTAGTATTCGAATACTTCGCAAGGTATTTGAATACTTTGAGAAGTATTCGAATACTTCGCACAGTATTTGAATACTTAACCTTCCTTTTTTACCAAAAATCGACTGCACCAAAATTTCTCGGGAAAACACTTTTTCTTATTAATTTTGGTGCGTAGAATCCAAAACCATTCGTACTTTTTCGATCAGACTTCTGAATCAAAAGTTATAGACTAGAAACCAATTTCGAAAGAAAATCAAAGGGCTGTAACTTTTGAAGTAGTAGCCCCATCTTCAAACTGATTGAAATTATGGATTTTACAGGCCACATTCTATAAGAAAATTTTTTTTCCGGGTCGATCTGAGACAATTTTTTTTTCGGGCCTCAAAAAACGGCAGTGTATTACCATCCTTTTTTACCAAAAATCGACTGCACCAAAATTTCTCGGGAAAACACTTTTTCTTATTAATTTTGGTGCGTAGAATCCAAAACAATTCGTACTTTTTCGATAAGACTTCTCAATCAAAAGTTATAGACTAGAAACCAATTTCGAAAGAAAATTCAAAGGGCTGTAACTTTTGAACTAGTAGCCCAATCTTGGAACTGTTTGAAATTATGGATTCTACAGGCCACATTCATAAGAAAATTTTTTTTCCGGGTCGATCTGAGACAATTTTTTTTCGGGCCTCAAAAAAAGGCAGTGTATAACCTTCCTTTTTTACCAAAAATCGACTGCACCAAAATTTCTCGGGAAAACACTTTTTCTTATTAATTTTGGTGCGTAGAATCCAAAACAATTCGTACTTTTTCGATCAGACTTCTCAATCAAAAGTTATAGACTAGAAACCAATTTCGAAAAAAAATTCAAAGGGCTGTAACTTTTGAACTAGTAGCCCAATCTTGGAACTGTTTGAAATTATGGATTCTACAGGCCCATTCTATAAGAAAATTTTTTTTCCGGGTCGATCTGAGACAATTTTTTTTTCGGGGCTCAAAAAAAGGCAGTGTATAACCAGGGGCGCACTGGCCCGGGGGGGCGGGGGGCGATTGCCACCTGGCCTGTACGTCATAATGGCCCGTTGGAAATTTATAAGTATGTGCTGTATTTAGTTTCTTGCACTATTAATAAGTTATTAACACGTTTCTCTAATTGGGGTTGAGGTTAGGTTGTTAAAAAATTCTGTTTTAATTGAAGTGTTTTACAATGAATTTATCATTTTTTGTCGTAGCATGAAAGTGCTGAAATAAAATGATAGGCGACGCACCTCGTGTGGATTGTATATTTTGTTACTTTTAATTATCAGCTGCAATTAAAAAAAAACTGTATGGGCACCTCAGAGCTAACCCCCCCCCCCCCCCCCCCACATTCCTTACTACACTAATACTTTAATGGTCCGTAACCTATGCAATTCCACCTGGCCCGCAGTTACCCAGTCCGCCCCTGGAAATAAGTAACTATAGATTAGTATATCGCTAGAATGTTTGATAAAGTCATGACTTCTATTAGAGTAGAGGATTTGGTTTACTAGGTTTTCTAAAGCTGTCTAACCGTTGATTGGTTGCATTGCGTTATGACCCATATACCTACTTAGTGATTATAGTTCTAATAAATCAATTTCATATCGTAATGATGCTTATAACTGATATAATATTTTTCGACAATACTCACATATTCATTAGGTATAGAAAGAGAACCAAGGCAATACTTTCCCGCCAAACTTTTATTGCCACTGCCAACGTTCTCAATTGCGATGCATTGATCAAACGAACCTAGTTGGGCGAAATTGCCCCTAAATATTCCAGGTGGAAGCTTTCCGTTAGCGTCATACACTGAAAACGTGGTAAATTAAATACTAAAGTAAAGAAAGACTTACTATCTAATGCCCAACGCCATTCTTTTTGAAGACTCGTTACGAAGTGTACCAATTGAACCTGACAGTCGTATGTCAGCGTAGGATTTTGGGACAAATACCGTTCAATGGCTTTCGAAAGTAGAGTTGGTGATGAAAGAACAGCGAATTTTTCTCCCAAGTAGCTTCCATGAACGGTTTTAAATGCTAGAATTAAAATTAAGAGAAACATCGTCATTATAACTAATAACCGTATGCGGTTTATTATGAAAATATATCGTTATATTAGTATAATAATAATTCCTAGACCAGGTGGTAGATGTAGGAAATACTCATTTAAGAAAAAATATGCGGTTTGTTTGCGATTTGCAATATCAGATTAGGATGCAAAGGTTAGAGAAATGAAAAATCGTTGTTTCAGGAGAATCAAGCAAAATGTTGTTCAGAAACCTCACAATGAATTGTGGTTCCTTTTGTTGATACTGTCCTAAAAAAATGGTGGCCATCAATTTTCGAGACAAAGACTGTGTGTTTGCCTCTTTTCGGTGTGGAGAATCCTGAAATATTCACTGTTGTGTAGGAGGCTTCCAGTAAAACATCCACATGTCATCCCCTGTAACGATCTCGGAAAGAATCATCGTTCACCAAAGCGTTCAAATACTCTTGACAATACCAATTTCTACTCTATTCTACTAATACAGTTCTTCTTAAGGGGGATTCTCTAGGATTTTTGAGGATTCCTTGTGCAAAGAGGATCTCTGGTGTAGTAATTAATTCGGACTATGGCCTTGGGACATTGTCTAGTAAATGTAATTTTTTGATTCCGCATAAATAAGTAGTTAATTGTATACTTCTAAGCTCAGCATCCGCCTAGTAAGAATTTCCATTTTGAAATGCGAAGGCGTTGAACTTGTTTTTATTCTTTAAAGTTTGAATTTCTAAATAAATTCTCGAATCTTTAGTAAAATCACTATTTGACCTCCGGCTAGCTTTATATGGAATTTTACTATAATTTTTTGATTTATTGACGAATTCTCCTTCTTCTAGTTTCCTGAAATGTCACATAAAAATTTTGATTTTGTATTTACTTCCAAATCACCCTTATAACTTAGGATTTTGACAGCCAACAAAGCTTTAACCATCTTACCGGTGGGCGTTTTACTTATAATGCTATGAGTATCTCGTATAAATAAATTACATGCACTTTAATTAATTACTTGGTTTATCAACGTAACTAGCCACTCCAAAAAAAATAGCGCAACGCAATGTTTTGCACCTTGGACCCCAATGCTTGCGTGGTAACAATTTATTTTAGTACGAACACCACACGTATTAATACAGGAACGCTTCGCACTGTTCACGGTTCAGCCAGTTCTCACTACCCGACGAAGTCCTCTTGTACGATCACTTATTATTTGCTTCTTCGAAAGGACAGCTCCCACTGAATAAATAAAGTACACGCGACAATAAATTCCTGGAAAAATGGGGGCAAGGCTAACGATTCTCCCACACACTGAGGTTATATGGCTTCCGCTTCAAACTTTTCAGTAACAATGCATTTTTACCCAAAATACAAATACACATAGGTACACATTAAAGTTATTCGCTTTGACAGCTTGGCGAAGAATTTCGTTTTTTTAGAGCTATAAATCATCGCAATTCCGATACATAGGTTTGGACTAAAGGTTCGAGTAAGAAATCAATACGCCATTATTGCATCACAGCATTGATTGAACCTACAGATTCTCTTGGAAGCCTGCTCTCCTACCAGATTTTTACTGAAATACCTCGCCGAATCCCAAATACGAAATGATCCCCCTTTTCTGACCGCAGCTTTTGCGGCAAGCGGAAAGCGGCTGTTGCATTCAAACCTCACCATCATTTACCGAAGTTAGAGCTACCCAAGTTTGGAGGGGAAGCACGTGAATGGTTACAGTTTTGGGCACAATTTGAAAACATCCATACTGACAAGATGATGGGTACAACTCTCAAGTTCCAGTACCTAAAATTCAGTGTATGAAGGATGGAAGTGTATGTAAGAAACCTTATAAAACTTATCTTGGAGAATGCAATGAAGAAAGATGATCTACATTTCTCCAGTCTCGTGTGACTACGGATAACTGTGAAGTGATTTTGTATCCGTAGACTTCCCGAAAATGCATGGCAACGTAACCGTTCAACTGGCGTCAACACAACAAGTAAAAATAATCTAGAACAACTAATAGAGTTTCTATAAAAGAAGTCCATGGAAAAAAAAGACTGCGATTATCACTGGACGTTTTTTACTGGCTCAGATCAAAAAGCAGATAAAAGAAACAGTTATGAATTTAACAAGACAAGAAAAATATCCCCACAACAGCTGGCTCCCTTAGTACTGATAAGTCACGTTGTTTTTGTGATGGAACCGGAACGTATCTCAGTGAACTTACTTACATAAAGAAACTTTTGAAAAATCGTTGTTGTTTCTGTGTTGCAAAACTGGGCATAGATGTAACAGATGTAAAGCTACAGTAAATTATGCAGTTTGTGGATGACGTTATTGGGTACTTCTATGTCCAGGGAATCAGGTCCCGTTAATATTTTCATCAATCACAAAAGACAAACGAAGATAGTAATGTCAAAATTAAAGGAAAGGTAACTTCCATTTACCATCTCAATTAATAACGTCTGATATATTACTTCAGGTGATACAGATAAAAGTTAATGTGAGAGGAACACAACAGAAGTATTACCTATTAGATTCTGGATCTCAAAGGTTTCAGATAGTGGAGAAGCTAGGTAAAGAAATTGGAATGGTTGTAATTGGCGAAGAATATACCATACACCATTATTTGGAGGAGTATAATAAAAGATTAAAATTTCTGATGCAAGGCAAAAAATTGTACTTTGATTTTGACGTCTCAGATCCAAGTATTAATATCATCATGGCCCATGAGTTCAAAAACTGCAAAATTGTCACGGACACAGGAAGTTATCATGGAGAAATAGAAGTACTCATCGGAGGTGACGTGGAAACGTGTACATGGGACGAAAATATGAACTTCGAAATAGTCTTGTGGCAATGGAGACAAAACTCGAATGGGTGTTGATGGGAAAAATACGGATTCAAACATATTCATCAATCATGTACCTGATGTGGCGATCACTGATCTCTTGAACCTAGAATCTCTTGGAATAAAAGGACCTGTGGAAGCGAAAACAAGAGATCTAGAAAAGGCTGCTCATTTTATGGAAACTATTAGGAAAGAACCGTGGCTTGGTGATCATCTTCCACTACTCACCAACAGATTTGTAGCTGAAAAACACTTAATATACTGTACTAACGTATTGAAGAAACAAACAAAAGTATGATTCAAATCTTGGTTGAATGATGGAAATGTAGAGAAGTACCTGAAGAAGAAAACAATTTAGCACACTATTTTCCTCATAGATCGGTGGTAAAATTGGAGGGGACAACCACCCCGATACGTCTTGTTTTCGAGGCCAATTCAAAAGTAAAAGGTAATCCATCACTAAATTATTGTCTAGAAAAAGGACCAAATTTTTTGAAACAAATACCAGGTGTTATGACACGTTTTCGTATGCATGCTGTTGAAGTGGTGTCAGAGAGGATCATTCCTCTCCCTGATTTATGGAGGATTGAGGGTGGGAAGATGTTGGAGAAAGACGCATTTTAAAGAATTCGAAAATTTCAACATTTAAAGCCAAGCCAATAGAATCGATTCGATCTATTTCCTACACGATTTGTTATAGACGCGAAGCCCTTTTCTCACTTTATTTGTCTGCAGAATTACGTAAGCGGACCTTTTTTAAGTGTTTATGGTTCGATACGGCTTGTAAGGTAGGTCAGTGCCCGAGATAATATTGACAGTTGCTGATAACAAAAAACAACCAGTTCATTGTTTTATTTCTTCGCGCTCAACAGGAACTTTAAAAACCCTGCCAAATCTTCTATTCCTTTTTTAGTAGTAACTTCATAGAACGGAAGCTTTTGAGCTTCCCCAAGCCATCTAGCTACATTGGCATACTTGTTCGGATCCACCTCCAAGCAGCAATTAAATGATTCAATTGTAGAGAGCAAACTAAAATCGGCTATGGTTACGTTGTCGCCAGTTATCCATTTCTTTTCCTTCAAATAGTTATTCAGCACATGGTAAATGTTGCGTACCTCTTCGTACGTTTGTTCGGAAATGGTTCGCGTAGTGCTCACCTGAACCTAACAGAGAACTCGTACAACTTCTATTATCACCAATTACTTACCATTAAATCGTTCAGTTTTGCGAAGATTTCGGTGTCAAAATACAGCCATCCCTGCACATTAGCTTGACCGGCTGCATCGCTGGGATACAGTTTACAGTCCTTCCCGTACGTTTGCACGAGATAAGCGTTAATCGCATGGCTATCCCATATAACAGCGCCGTTGTCCTCCAATATAGGAATTTTACAGCGTGGATTAAGCTAAAACTCAATTGCCAAAACTCTTGGTAGACTTTTGCATAGGTATACCTTTGCAATATGTGGCGCGCTTGCTTCTCTCTTTAATAAATTCACTTCTACGTACTCCACTGGTAGATCTAACGCTTTGATTGTTAGCAAGACGGCTCGGCAACAGGAGCTCATGTCCATTTTGTACAATGTTAAGACCATCTTGGGAACGTTACGATGACACTTGTATCTGAGACTGTTTAAATTGCATTAGTTAAATAATATGTAACCTTTAGTAGAGTAAAGGCCAAAACCAAGTAAAAATATCCCATTTGATAATTTTATCATACTGTTGACGGTTGCTAACGTACTTAATTAAACACTCATTGCATAATTTCCACAAATTTAACCTAACGAAAGACAACGCAGACTTTGTACCATTGAAGACGTCAGTCAGATCAAAAATATTATTGCCCCCCCTATGTTTTCTATTATAATCGTTAATTTACGAGTACTAACAGAACCAATCTTGCCCCCTCTGACTCCTAAAAAATTAAAAAATTAGTATACTTACTAGATTATTGTCTAGTACCCTAATAGACAGGTGCTGCTTCGCGATCGGAAAAACCATCTGCATTGCGTATTATATGGCTAAAGCTATGTTCATTTTGAATTTAATGCAATTCGGTTCATAACTAACGGAGATGTCAAAGGGGCCTTCCTTATTTTTGGGCCTACATTGCCAATTCACAAACTCCGATGTACAAGTTTGATAAAGAATCCACCTGCCAAATTTCATCGTAATCGGTACGATTCGTTTTCTAGATATCGTGCTAACGGACAGACGGACAGGCATCGAAAAATTATGAACTCGCTAGTAGATCGTTGATAAAGAAGCATGTCCAACCCACAGATTTTATTAGTTTTAGAAGGCACGATTAGTTCAACAACAAACTTTCAGGCGTACTCTAATTTTTATTTGGAGTCAAACAATGTAGGTACCTTGCGATGGTCGAAGAGGAGACCGCGTAAAATCTAAAGTATAACTACTTACCTAGCCTTGAGTTGTACAAGTATCGAAGAATAATTAGCAATTTATAATTATGAGAAAAGGAGAGAATTAGTGAATTAATTAATTAATCCAGCAGAGGGAGGTTCTTATCAAGATTTCGTTCAGAGGAAACTGAGGAATTTATGAATGGCTTTCAATTCTAAAGAGGTATTGCCATAATAGAGGAGAACTTGTGTATTAGTGAATGGAAGAAATAGAAGGGGGTAATATGGCCAGTGGTGGAAGGTTTTCTGGGAGTGAGTTGGATCTAGTAAGTCTTAAGTCTAGGAAAATAAGGGATTTATTAGCAGATTGTGAATTAAGGCTGTTAAAAAGAATAAAATAATCATTCAGGGTGGTTCTGTCTCGAAAACTGACAAAGATATGATCAACACAACATTTATAAAATAAAATGAGAATTTATATTATAGGTAATTGTGTAACGGGATCAGAGGTTGGAACCGGAACCGAAAAGGCTCGATACCGGAACCGCAGCTGATTGCATCTATAAGCCCCTCATTTGTAGCCGGAACCGTTATTTGAGAAGTTCTGATAACCGAAACCGATACCGGTACCTACCTTTATTATTAGTGCCACGGAAACGGTATTTTCCAGTTCTCTCTTTCATGCAGATATAGTGAACACGTTGCGCTTTTTTAATAAAATAAATAAAAAAACATACAGTTCATTTTATTAGCCAATGATTTGTGAATTACGTTCAGAGTTGTAAAATTTGCACTAAATTTCAAAAGTCAAAAATTCTCACCTTTATTCAGAACATAAAATACTTTAACGTTACTAATAACGAAAGTGAATCAAAAACAGTTTGACGAGTGTGCGAGGAAAGCAATAGTTGAAACTACTGCTGAAGAAAAGGAAAGTAGTTTTTGTAATAATTTTATTTATTTATGTTCCGAGAAAAACTGGAACCGGAACCGGAAACGGTAACTACTAAAATCACAGAACCAGAACCGGTCCGGACCCTTAAAAAATAATTCTACCTAAGTAGTGCGGAACCGGATCCTACGTTTCATATGGGGTCCAACATCTGATTATGATTATAAAATGCCAACAATAACGGGGTGGAGTGGAGTTATATAATTTGAAAAAGTGTGATCCAAGCAAATTTGAAACAGGAATAAATATTATCCGCAAAGGAAAGAATGTCATGATCTCTCGGAGAGACACTGGGAAATAAGATGGCAATGTGCAACAAACTTTTGCACTAAAAGGGGTTGACCTTTTCTTCTTCGAAATCAAAATGTTGAATTTCTGAGTAAAATCACCAATTCTTTATCAAAAATTATTAGTTGACCCACGTCTAGTTCTATGTCACATTTTACTATGATTTATTTATTTATTGAAGATTGTAGTAGGTACTACATTTAATTCCGTCTCCAATTCCGAAAATGTTCCCTCGCGTAAATTTTTTACATTCGTAATGGTCTTAATACATATTAAGTCAACTTCAAAATTTTATAATCAAATTGAGCCTGTAGGTAACTCGTATTTTGCCACCAATTTACAACAAGGACGCGTTCCTAATTTCACAATTGATAAAAATAAATAGCAGTGACGTTCCTGGTTGGAAATTCCCACTCAAAATAAAAACAGGTAACACTTTTCTGCAACTCTTTTAAATTTTCTCCAAACACAAGTTTAACACAACTAAGGTAGTAATTAGCCACTAACCAAATTAGCTCGTCTGCCTGGCGGGCTTTGAATTTTAACCATTACATTTTGGCCAATACGCGGAATAACCACCTTTTTCGCACTGAAGGAATACGTGCTTACTCTGTTAAAGTTTAACCCCGTCTGCCTAGAAATCTCCGCACACACTGTCTCTCTCCTCGCTTATTTCGAAAGTACACGCGTTGTTATCTCCTTTTATTTCCAGACGTAATTTTGTTTCTGTTCGCTATAAAGCGGTACACGTGTAAATCTTCGTATGCAGTATAAATTCGAAAAACTACTATTTAAAAAAGCGTATCCTTCGCTCATCACGTCTGAATGTAGGTATGTTTAAACCGACTGCGACTGTAACTCATTTATTTATTTATTTATTTATTAGTTTATTAATTTATTTATTTATTTATTTAGTCTGTAGATTTATAGGAAAATTAATAGTACAACCGTGTTGCCATAACATGGAGTTCGAAGTGATTATTAGCCAAGGGTTTCGGCTTAGCAAACTAACGCTACAAGTACAATCTGATAGGTAACTAATTTTTTTTTTAATTTCTGTGATTATTTCACACATTTAGTTTTAGTCACTGAAGATTAATTGAATACAATAGTAATTTCATGTGTAATATTCTACGCCGATTTACATTCTTTTTTTTTTTAATAATTAAGTTGCAAATTTCAAATTATTGATCCGGAAACGTGTGTCTGACCACATTTTGTCTAAACGATAGTATATTAAAAATTCGTTAATGAACAGCATTACCAATTAAGGAGAGACGTGTTCGCATTTTGTACTTTATTTCAGAGATGATAACTCATAATGAAGAATTTTGGGTTAATTTTCCTTTTGGGACTGAAAATCGCCATGGGAAATTATTTAGGTGAACGATTCGAAGCACTTTCGTCACCAAAGTTGTATTCCAAATACATTCTACGGTATTTATCTCAAGAAACCGTTAGACTGACGCCTAAATGTTACGATCAACTGGCAGATTTCGCGTTGAATTTGAAAGAGGATGCCGATTGGGCGTTAGATAGTAAGTTTACAATTTAATGAGTCGCAATTAAAGGCTGTTTCAGTGTACGATGCCGCCGGAAAGCTTCCGGCTGGAGTGTTGAGCGGCAACTTTGTGTCTATGGGCTTCTTTGATGAATGTATGGCTGTTGAAGAGCTTCGTATGGACAACGCGAGCATATCGGGGAAATATTGCTTAGGATTGCTTGGTCTTGACCTTCCTAAGTCTTCTGTAAGTACCTAGCTATTTCAGAATAATATTGTTGTTTCGTTATTATGCCTTACAATTTGGGAAATTAAATGCAGTAGGTACACGTTTTTTTTCCGAAACTTGTAACCAACGAGGAAGATTTGAGAATAGTTTTCATGTGTCTTTCTGCCCCACCACACGCACTACCACAAGTCTGAATCGTCAAAAATCGAAAAGTCATCCAAATGAAACATGAAAAAACAGTGCGACCTTTGTGTTATTTCTGAAACTTCCTCCTATATTTCGTCGGCATGTAGCAGACCATAGACTATCCACACAAAACAATACCACGATTCAGTTCAGTCCCGAGGGTAGTAAACGCACTGGAATGTGCTTCTAACGTAGCAATTTGTTTGTCCCAAATGCAGTTTCTGGAACCACAGTCATGTGAATAAACCGTTTCCATTTAATAATAAATTTTCAGGTAAAAAGGTGGAGACGTTCAACATCTCAAATAACTGTCCCAACGCAGATGAATTTTTCGGTCTGCTTTCCAAATTCTTGTACCGCAAGTGACATTGAAAATACAGCAATTGGGATAGGACTCAATTTTAGCCTAAACGAAAACATGTGCCAAACGAAAGCGACTCAAGCGCAAATTACGACTGGGGGATACGTAACCTTGTAAGTATTGAAGAACCGAAACAAGTCGGTATTGCGAGGAACGCCAATCACCACCAGGACTGACATAAGTATTAAGGTTAACATTTCCCTCTAGGAGCTTTCTTTATAAATGAATAAACGAAACTTTTACCAAAATTAGTCTGGAACTTAAGAGTAATTATTTTTACCCCCCTCACGTTAGTAAAGGAGGTGGGGGGGGGGGCTGTCGGTCTGTGGAACCTATCTAGAACTGTATACTATAATTGGTACAAATGGAAACAGCCATACGCCCCTGGATGCTAAAGAATTTCACAATTAATTAGAAATTACCAATATCTTTGGTTAGGGTTCACTTATCAATCATAAAAGATACACATATTTGTTCACGGGCTAAACTCCGGTGGGTCGACTTCTTCAGGAATGTTGAAATGACTAAACATAAATTATTTATACAAAAACCCCAAAAAAAATAAACCCCTACGGTTACACAATGCAAAATAACTTACCTTTATCGATGTTTTTCAGTTGGCAGTTGATTTTCTTCTTTGGAAAGGTAGCAACAATTTGGAAAATTGGATGATGGCACGCCTTATACAATACAATTGCATCTTTTGCATCGCCAGGTAAAACTTATTTACTCGTTGAAAGTTCATCTCGAATTATGGTTGACGAATTTGAATCCGGAACAAACCGTGCTTTAGGTTTCTCATAATTTATTTGGAATTTGGTTTATTTACTACTGAAATGTCCAAAATTTCCCTTATAGGTTAGGGTCTGTACTCTCATTTCCGGCTAAACGGCTAAACCGATTGGAACCAAATTTGGTACACATATTCTTAGACATTTTCCGTCACGACGTTTTAGAGCCGGCAACACTACAGCTTCGGAGATTTTTAGTATTTTTTTTAGTATTTTAGTAAATCTAGATTTATAGGAAGGTTTATAGATTTAATTGCGCAAGTTAGGCAATCAAATTTTGTTCTGCGTATTTAAATGCTATAGAGTGGTGTTTCTTGATTACTTTCGGGAGTCTTAGGTTCACCTGAGTCGGTTGTAAACAACAGACCATCTTTACTCGGTAGGGCTTCTGTTGCAAAGATTGCTGACATACATCTGCGGCGCTTTGAGATCATTATGTGAATAGAATTCAGCAAAAAAGCTAAAGCACGTCACGGGAGATACCACCAATCAAAATTACTCTTGAGAAAAAATGGTTCTATTAATCACTAGGTGCCATTTTGAAAAGGGCGTTAACTAATTAAGTAAGAATGCGTAGGGGTTATTCGGGGGATTTTTTAAGACATTGAGATCTGGTTTACCAGAGCAAGCAGTGTGTGGTCCGAATGAAAATTTGTTCTCGGATTGATTCGGTTCTGAGTTACGGTAGTGTTAACTGTGAGGCTCGCAATATGGAAAAAAAGGTTCTGGACCATTCGAGCATCCCCTGCGCGGTTTAGATTAATAGTTTTGACGGCTTTGGTGAGGGTGAGGGTTGCCGACTTTCGGACAACATAAAATCAGGTTGTGATTGCGGGTACTTTTTTCTCAAAATGCAAATCTTCAAGTGAATTCCGTGAACTAACACCCTAAAACGAATTAATTCTAATGTGTCAGTTTTTATCCCCCATATAGAAAAGGGTTATTGTATAAAGGACGATAACACACTTGAATGGTCGAGGAGAAGTCAATTAAACGTACCAGTGTAGTATTTTACACTGCACTGTTAACCTCTGGTATTGTTACTTAATTGCGAACGTAACAAAAGGGGTGACCTGTGCCGTTAAAACTTAGACAATTTAAAAAATTGCTTCATATGCCTAAAGTTCAAAAAACAGTAATAAAAATAGGGTTTTGTGCAAGTCTCTCCTTTGGCGTAGCAAAAAAAATTTCGCCGTTGGAAACCCCGTTAACCACAAACTGTCGCGCTAATGAAAATTTTGGTTGCTAGCATTCTATAAACACAAAAGGATAACGCCCGGAAAAAAACGACCCTGAAGGCATTGATTCAACGAAGAAGTTTGGCGACGGAAAGTTCCAATCTATTGTTTAATTTTTCCGGACCAATTGCCGAGAGCTACCGTTATTTTATTTAAGTAATTAAGGGTTGGAAAACGTCGAACTTGTAACTGATTGAAGCATAAAAATTATTAAGAAAAATTTGGATTGTATGTTCTTAAAGATACCATTTCTGGGCAAATTAAAACCTGTGTATTGCATGTATTTTATTGACGTTTGTTACAAACCAAATTAGTTTTTAATTAAACTTCGACTAAGCGTGCTGCTTTGGGAATTTTTTGTCACATATTCTCCTGGAACATTAAATCCACAATTCTTTAAATATTCAAAAATGTGTACTGGAGAGATATTCCGATATTACGGACACTGGTAGTGATTGACGTTCTTTCAATGATTTGGAAAATAATGTAATTGACAACTTTGCACAGGGCGCTTGCGGCTGTGATCCTGTTCCTTGTGATTGCGTCAACCATATATGAAGTGACCTATGAAGGTAAGTACTTCCACGGTTTGCGTCCGAAGATAACCTCTGTTTAGGTGAACAGCACTGGGCATTGAAAGCATTTTCAGTACGTTCCAACAGTAAAAGAATTTTTACTATTAGTCGACCTAGCCCAACGAAAATTTCATGTCTGAGTGGACTGAGGGTACTCGCAATGACAGGGGCCATCGTGACTCATGTTTATTTTTACCGCTACCGAAAAAAAATTATCATGAATGCGTATTACATGACCTACGTATTACCGTGTGCCTTGGCAATACTGCATAATTTTAAAGTTTATTTTAGTGGAAAAATCAATTTATAAATACGCCATTGGTCAATCCGGACATGGTGGTTGATGTTTTTCTTTTGATTAGCGGATTCCTGTTGTCGTACACTTATTTATACAACACTGCAAAAGGTCACCAATTTAACATCGTCACGCACTACGTCGGAAGATATCTACGGTAGATACGAGTAATGGATTTGAACTTGCATCGAGTCGCTTTGTTGTAGACTCACACCGTGCAACTTGACAGTGCTCTTGTTTATGTTGACCTGGTTCCAATATATCGGTTCTGGCCCATTGTGGAATCTAGCTGATGAAATCGTAGAGCCATGCCGAACAAATTGGTGGTCTTACTTGCTCTACGTTCAAAATTTTACGCCAACTTTGGTGAGTATACACACAGCCATCAGACGTGCTGACAGCTCACTTTCAGTGCATTCCACCAACTTGGTACCTCTCCGTCGATTTCCAAATGTTCATCTTTTCTCCCATTTTGCTAATACCACTAAAGCACTGGCCAAGGCAAACTTTCATATTCACCATCTTTCTAACGCTGATGTCTATTATTACACTGTTCGTGCTAGCTTGGGTGTATAAGATGGGTGCTTCTTTCTACACTCAGTAAGTGTTATATTTTTATTTTTATATGGGTAGATGGATTGTTTGGCAAAGGACGATTTCTTCAATGTTAAACTGGTTGTTGCAGAACGGTCATGTATACCTGAAAAATCACCCCGTTTAGTTAAACTGATTCTCCTTTTGTTCCTCACCTTCAATACACCCTGTGGTGTAGATGCTTTACAATGATAAATTCCAAATTTCAGTGACTCTAACTACGATGATTATTTTTACTTCTTTCTACCTACGCGAGCATCCTCCTGGCTCATTGGTTTTATATACGGTTACATTTTGTACATGCTAGAGACAAAGAGGGAACCAACCAAAGTACCAAAAGTAAGTGGAGCAACTTCAAACTAACTGTGGAACGTTTTATTGTGTTACAGAGATTAATAGTAGCATTGTTGTTGGGTGCTATAATTGTAATGCTAATCTGCCTTTTTGGAACTTATCATATAGACATCGCACCTTACAATCGTTTCGAAAACTCGTTCTGTTTGGCTCTGATACGGCCAGCATTATTGGTAGCAGTGGGATACCTTATCTGTTGCTGTCATATGGGATATGGAGGTAACGCTTGGGATCCAATAACGGATAATGACGAAATCGTTGGTTTTAGGCATCGTCAACACATTTTTATCCAACCCAGTCTTTGAGGTGGTTGCAAGACTGTCATTCAATATATATCTGGTCCACTACCTTATAGTAGAATACAACATCTGCACCGTAAGAGTTCCGGTTTACATAAGCAACTACTCATCATTGGTAAGTAACAATTGCAACATTATGCGAAAGTTAATTTCACCTTTCAGGTTAACGATCTACCAGGCGTCCTAGCTCTGTCGACCATTGCAGCAATAGTGCTCACCTTGGCTATTGAACTGCCAGTTCAACATTTTGTGGACCGTCTCGTCAAGAGCAGCAGAAAGGAGGTTCGATACACCAAAATCTTTATGGCAAATTGAAGCTTCTCCAATTACAGAGCTCCAAATCATCTTTACTAGCCTTCAGTTAAAGCATTCATGTTAGGTACCGTACAGCAAGTCTCAAGTTTAACGCATATGTAACTTAAAGCTCAATTGCTGGATAGCAACTGATACCACAAATAAAATGGAATTTTTAGGAGCGTACCTGTAATCATTTAATTTGTACCGTGAATGCCAATTTGTTTAAAAGATGGACTTCTGAGCATACGATGCGCAAAAAAACCACCCCGTTTGTTATTCTTATGTTACACTTTTGTTGTGTTTCGTAATAACACAATATTTATCATTCAAAGTAACAAATACCTAATTTGAACCGTGTTACTGCAATCAGGATTATCCAAAATCTACAAACACAATTTACAAAAACAACCATAAGTCTCTGTGGCCTGCAGAGATAAAAGTACCTAGGCATGTAAGAGAAGCCTTCTCAACACAAAAAATAATTAAAGGTCCGAAATTAACTCCTTTAAATCATATATGACGTGTACTCATAATCCATATCACTTCAATAAACTGAGTAAGTAAAATTTCCCCTTCCAATACTAAAACATCCCCATATTTTAAAACTATTACGTTAAAATTAAACTTAAACCTCAATGCATCCCAAACTAATAAATCCCCTAATTCAATAATGATCGACCACAATAATTTACAAAATTCACAATAATTTTCCAACATAATCCTTGACGAGGAGTTATCGAATTAATTACTAACCTATTTTAATTCCAGTGTAAGTACGTTATTCTAACTAATTATATATAGTTTTGGTACGGTATGGAAAGACGGTTTAATATCAAAACTATATGATGTACTAAAATGTAGTAAAATTGTTAGCATAATTAAAACAAGTTAAAAAGTAATCGTAAACGATTTACATAAAGCGCATTTCCACTTGCATTCATTTCCTATTTGTAAGATGCAACTTTTGTTAAAATCGTAAAAATCCGCCCACAAATATGAAAGATAGCGTTGCACATGGGCAATCCATTGTTGACGTGCTACTTCAATTTCAGTTTATGCGAAGAATTTCATTTCAATGCTTTTCTAAATAAGAAAGTTGGCACTGCGCATTCGCAAAATAAAATTTTGAAACTAGCGCTAGATTTTCCTTTTTTCCAAGTGCCTATGTATCACATTTCATTTAATTTCTTCCATAAATAAAAAAAGTTGGCACTGCGCATGCGCAAAGCCAAATTTTGAACCTGGCGTTTGATTTTCCTTTATCCCAAGTGCCTATGTATCAAATTTCGTTTAAATTCTTCCATAAATAAAAAAGTTGGCACTGCGCATGCGCAAAACCAAAATTTGAAATTGGCGTTTGATTTTCCTTTATTCCAAGTGCCTATGTATCAAATTTCATTCAAATACTTTTATAAGTAAAAAAGTTTGCAATTCGGTTTATAAATGGTCGACATGCGAAAAGGGCACTGTGAATTTTGAATCGATTCGATCCAACTTTTGGCATTGCGTATTATATGGCTAAATCTATCCCCATATTGAATTTCATGCAATTCAGTTCATAACTAACGGAGATGTAAAAGCGATCGAACATTTCTAAACAAAGTTATGGTTCACACGGACAGATAGATGGACAGACAGACAAAGGAACAGACGGAGAGACCAACCGGCAGGCGACAGATAGCAATGCAAAATTATAAACGATCTCTAGGATCGTTAATAAACGGCGAAAGTGAAAAATTATGGAACATGTGAAAAACGGTTTTTTGTTTTTTTTACAATAACTTTTTTTGTAAGCGGTACAGAAAAAATTCCTTCCTTGGTACAAGACTCGACACCATAACGAACCAAATAGCGAAAAAAGTAGAACAATGGCTCTTAAGATAAAGAACTAGTAGCGTCGCAAAGTTAGCGGACGGACGGACGGACGGACGGACGGACGGACAAAGTGGCCACAATAGCGCATTTTTTTTTTATTTTTGTGGAAATGCGCTAAAAATGCTATCAAACCGCAAGTTAGAGTTTTTGTCGAAGAAAACAGTAGCAAAATCCGTTTACTCAACAACGGACTTCCTCAAGGGTCAGTATTATCCACAGAAATCTTATACAAACGTATTATCTCCATTATTATTTAATCTTTACATACTCGTACATAATATTCCAACAACCATTTCAAGAAAATTCATTTATGCGGATGATTTAGCGATTACTTTTCAACATAATGACTTTAAAATAATTGAAACAAAATTAACGGAAGACTTAACAACTCTTAGCCAATAATTCATGAAATGGAGATTACTTCCCAGTTCCTCAAAAACTGAAGTTTTTCCTGTTACCTATTTTCATTTAAACAATCACCAGAAAAACTATAAATTTAATATTTTATTAAATAATGTTAATTTAAAACACAATTTTCAACCAATTTACCTGGCAGTAAAACTGGACACTTCACTAACGTATAAATTACACATTGAGAAACTTAGTCAGAAGTTACAAACTAGAAATAATATTTTGTCAAAATTAGCCGGCACAGATTGGGGTGCAAATGCTAGAACCTTAAGAAGATCTGCTTTAGCTATTGTTTATTCAATTGCAGAGTATTGTTGCCCAGTATGGAAAAATAGTGACCATGTCTCAAGGATTGATACACAACTGAATACAACAATGAGAATAATTACCGGCACATTTAAATCTACTCCTATATCTTGGTTACATGTTCTCTCAAACATTGCTCCACCCAATATCAGACGAGAATTGTTTTTAAAAAAATTGGGGGACAAATATAAAAATAACGCTGATTTCCCCATAAATTTAGATCTAAATAATTTACCTTTTTATCGATTAAAATCACAAAATCCGTTATGGAAAGAAGACCATATACATTCAAATGTATATTCCATTAAAAAACGTTGGAAAATTTTTTGGATACAGCATAATAACACAATTTTTAATCGAAATTTAATCAAAGAACCATCCAATGAAGTTGCAGGGCTTGATCTCCCAAGAAAAATGTGGGTCAAATTAAATCGTATCTATAAGAACAGGACATGGAAGATCCAATTATACAGAGTGGCTCAACGAGAAGTATACAGAGGGCTTTTAGGGTATTAAATTTAGAAATTTCGAAAAATCCTCGAACACGTCAATTTTGTATTCGAAGGGGACAACTTTTGGAATACAAATCACGAACCCAAGTCTTCACCCCTCTACGTAGGGAGCTTAACCCCTAAAATTTTAAATGGAATCCTATGACAAATGGCACATTATTTGAAAGCCAATTTAATCGTGATTACTAATCTGCTTTGCTTTTTAAATTCTATTGATTAGTTTCGGAGATATTCGCATTTGAAATTGTTTTTTCTTACCAGTGAAAGTAGCAGTGCATGTGATCGCAATCACACCTCTACCTTATCTACGTCGCAAGTACTGAATTTAGTTAAATGTTGCCCATGCATTTACGTAACTTCCACAACGAAATGACCGCTGTCCGGTATATCTGGTGCCTTGATAAGAAACTGGTGTTCCTAACGCGCAATTAACGGTTAAATGGAGAATTCTCATAACTTGCAATTACAACTTGAAAATAAAACCCTGAAATAAAGCACATGTAACAACCCTTCGATAATAAATATTAACATACCTCTAATTAATAAGAAGGTTAATTAGAAAATAACGATATTACGGATACGGTTAACTTAAATCGGTTCGAACTTCATGTAGAGCGAAGAGAATTCATAAAAAGGAGATGATTAATTTAGTAAATGGCGGTCACTATTGAATGAATGCAATTATTAATAGCCTCCAAACTAGGAAAATGTAGAAACTAGGTCACACATTACTTCAAAAATTTCACAAAATATAGGTTAAATAGTCAGAATATAAATTAAATTGTCTTCAGTTTTACGTACTTGTAAATAGCAAACTGCCTCGACATTTTTGATATTTACAAAATAGTGGAAAGCACAAGAGATTAAAATGACAGTCTCTCATTTAGGAGGCTAGTTACAAAAACCGCATACAACTTATACTGACTTGAAGAGATTTTCTATATAAAAACGAGAACTTACAAATTTTCCCAAAGGGACCTACTCACTATTTGGCGCTAGCACAGTATAAATACGTAGTCGGCAGGACGATGGAGTAGTCTCGTTGGGATAGTACGGTTCTCTCGGCCGTCACTAGGAGGTTTCAACACTCGATCCCGGTCAAGGGGAGGTTTGCGGAACGGTCTCAGAAACCACGGGAACTCAACCGGAGAAGACAAATACTCCAGGGATCTTGCGGGAAATCCGCGACGGTTATTGGCCGAATTACGGCACACGGGACGGTCGCAAGTTTCCAAATTGGAACGGAAACACAAATTAATTAACGGTATCTATTAGCTACAAGAAAACAAACCCCAAAATAACGAACAGTGCACCAAACGCTTACCCTTAAATTAAACGGTACGGTCTCGTAAAATTAATAGAACCTAAAACGGGCTAAAACGCACGCGAACAAAGCGAAAAATCCAAAAGATCCCCTCTAAATCATGCCTTATAATACAGGCCATTTGTGCTCAAACGGGCATCTAGCGGGAAAGTTGTGGGGTAGTTTTGATTTCTTTGATTCTATATGTTTTTTGGGGTGCTGAATCCGAATCTGAGGTTTGCCAACAAAATTTCATGACGCAACATTGAAAAAAATACAAAAGAAGTTGAAAAAGATATTTTTTTGGCAGTTTTGTGCTTACAACTTGAAAACGATCAACTTTTCGAAAATAACCTTCCTATTCAAAATAAAAGTACTTAAAATTTCCTACAGACCCCACTATTTAGTTTTTTTCCTCGATGAACCGTTCGGGCTCGAGCGCCAGTTGAAAATTGGCGTATTTCGGCTGTATCCGCAAATACTCATCTTTTATTATTATTTTATTCTTACTCTGTGCAAATACAAATCCGTACTTTTCATTGTCTACTGGGCTCGTCAAAAAATTTTATAACTGTTCCGTCTGGTATAAAACTCTCCCACTCCTTCACAGATGAGCCAAGGGCCATTACGTCCCCGTGTACCTACGTTTGCAGTCTCGAGGCCCTCCTCCCATACACATACATACACACCCTCACAAAGTTACACAGATGGACGGACGGACAGTCCAAAATCATGAACTCGCTTTTTGTAGCTGGTTAACATGTAAACAGAAAAGAAATAAATCGGGTTCAGTTCTTAGCAGACAAATTTAAGCTGGAGTAACTGCGTTACCCCACTCCGAGGAGTACGTGATTCTTCAGAACACCGGAGCAAGAGAGATAATGCCGTTGAATAGGAAATCAATATAGGTACCCCTTTTGCCATTTGAATTTTTTGAATTAATAATGACCACAGCGCCACTTTCCCAAATTCAACAATAATAATCCAAACATGCTACGGTAGGGTTTTGTGATTTCTTTATCTGGTCCGGAAGAGAGTGGGAATAGTTTTAGATAGCACAGTATAAGTATTATACATATATTATAAATAATATAATAATATGATATACTGTTGTTCGTTAGAAATTAACTTTTTATACAATTCTGGACTACCGTAAACACCTTGAACGTTATGAAAATGAGAAAAAACTACCCTTACATATAAAATTGAAATAATAGTAGGTAAATGCAAGGAATTCACTTATTGACAACGCTTAATATTAATTTAGGGATTTAGTGCGAAAAAACTATGTTTTGTGGAGACAGCCGAAATACGCCAATTTTCAACTGGCGCTCGAGCCCGAATGGTTCATCGAGGAAAAAACTAAATAGTGGGGGCTGTAGGAAATTTTATGTACTTTTATTTTGAATAGGAAGGTTATTTTTGAAAAGTTGATCGTTTTCAAGTTGTAAGCACAAAACTGCCAAAAAAATATCTTTTTTCTACAACTTTCAAAAAAACCTGTCATTTTCTGACGGATTTCGAAACGCGAAGTACTAGATTTTTAATCGGTTAATTAATAAGCAAGGTTGCTCTTGACAACGTGCGCGAAATCGTCAACAGTGAAAAAAAGTATTTCGCGCACGGGACAAAGTTGAACTTAAACAGCAATTTAATTAATAATCGGTTCAGTTGTAGAAAAAATATTGTATATAACGCTAGCTAGTTATTTCGCGCATTTGACTGATATTTTAACTCGGCTTCGCCTCGTCAAAATACCTTCAGTCTCAATGCGCGAAATTGAACTTCGCGCTCTTGTTATATAAATAACTTTTTTCTACAACTGTCATAAAAACCTGTCATTTTCTGACGGATTTCGAAACGCGAAGTACTAGATTTTTAAACGGTTAATTAATAAGTGAGGTTGCTCTTGACAACGTGCGCGAAATCGTCAACAGTGAAAAAAAGTATTTCGCGCACGTGACAAAGTTGAACTTAAACAGCAAATTTAATTAACAATCGGTTCAATTGTAGAAAAAATATTGTATATAACGCTAGCGCGAAGTTATTTCGCGCATTTGACTGATATTTTAACTCGGCTTCGCCTCGTCAAAATACCTTCAGTCTCAATGCGCGAAATTGAACTTCGCGCTCTTGTTATATAAATAACTATTTCAACTTCTTTTGTATTTTTTTCAATGTTGCGTCATGAAATTTTGTTGGCAAACCTCAGATTCGGATTCAGCACCCCAAAAAACATATAGAATCAAAGAAATCAAAACTACCCCACAACTTTCCTGGTAAAAATACAATTTAACTGGATTATTATGTAACCGAAAAAAGTGGAACTCGGATTTGCCAGTCGCCGGCATACTTAGTTGATAACTTCGTTATTTAATTACCAGGCTCCCTGACGTCCTAAAAATCGAGGACTAATCTTGAAATTTAAGTTAATTCAGCGCGCTGCTAACTTTGCTGCAACAGAATTAATTAACTACGGTTAATTATACTCTATTAATTAGTCGGATTAAAATTTTCAAATGTCAAATCCAGAAGTTCCTCGACTTGGAACTACACTCTGACCAGAAACGAAATTTCGAATCGGTGCTATTCCAAACCATGCATACTTTGGAAGTACTTGTCAAAAGTTGTGTCCGACCATCAGCATGATATCTGCATTTGTTCCTTATGGCGAACCGTTCTTTGGGGGGCAGGAAACTATACATGACAGAGCCAAACTTCCGTGTTATTTTGTAGGAAACTCCGGTTGCCGTATGCACAAGACGAGGCCAGGAAGAAACTATGGGGAACGAGTACGTGGAGAACCCGCGACAAAAATTGGGCGTCATCCATGACAAAATCCATTAAGTTCGCGTTATAGAACAAGAGTTGCCTGGGATTATGTCTCCGCTACAACGGTCGTCCATGTTGTCCGAGAGGCAACATGTTTAAGCGAATATTCCAGTAATCCCAATAGAAATCGAGGCACCATGAAAGATTAATCATCGGCGATAACGAACGAAGGCGGATATGACGCAATCCTGGAATCCGGGAAAAATGACGTGTTTATTCTAGAACATTTCGAAGCGTTCTAAGAACATTCTAGAACAATTTTCGTTTACTATATAAGCAAATTGCAGCGTATTTCAGTTTCAGTTCTAACGACGCGCTTGTGTAATGTTATAAATCATAAATGATAAATATCAATGACTGTTACAAATTACAATTTAGGTACCTAATTGTTAGTTAACTGTAAATAAATTAAATACGTAATTAGATTTAAGTTACAATACATTTATGTATTTCTCAGCACTGATTCTGCTAGTGAAGTCATTACTGAGACGAAAACATGACTCCTTTGAACAAAAACTTGGGCCTTGGGTGTTTTTTGATGACGCAATGAAAAACCATTTCAGCTAAAAACCAGATTTCTTCAATCTGTTGTATGCTGTTGAACCTCCTTAATTACTGCCTGCTACTTCAAATCTCTATTTTAAAACAATATTTTTGATTTGTCATTGTTATTGGCATTGCACAACAGAAGATTAGAGTGTACATAGTGGTGGTAGTCATTTAGTATATCACTATTTGTCAATTTACCAACAATTGCAGGTCATTACCCGATAGTTGATAGTGCAAATTACAAGTGATTGCGTAAAACAATCAATAATGCAGGCGATACCTGAAACCTAATCAGACAAATACGATGTGATTGCAGTCCTTTACACGAAGTAGCGTTTAAAACATGACTCCAAAACTGTACATTTTCAATGGAAGTCCACCGGCACGTACGGTACTAATAACAGCCAAAGCGGTTGGTTTAAATGTAGAAGCTCACGTCTTTACAACCAATCAAGAGTTAAAATCTCCCGAATTCCTAAAGGTAAGGTTTTCCATAAGCTTTCTTTAATTGTCGCTTGCTTTCAGATAAACCCTGCGCATACCGTTCCAGTTTTGAACGACAAGGGAAAAATAATATGCGACAGTCACGCAATCGCCGCTTACCTTGTTACAAAATACGCAAAAAATGACTTACTTTACCCAAAGGATGCTCAACTACGAGCGCAGGTTGATCAGAAACTGTACTTTGACGCAGGGGTTTTATACCCCACCTTTAAAAACGCCATAGTAACGCATACCGTAGTTATCTTACCATGGGACTTCACGCTCATTTTTAGGCGGGATTTATACGGAAGGAGTACAAGCAAATTCCAAAGGAAAAAGTAGCGACTATCGACGAAGTGTATGGGACCTTAGAACGGTTTTTGGACGGAAATAAGTGGCTGGCCGGAAGAATTCCAACCCTCGCCGATATCAGCTGTGCGACTACGACCACAGCACTGAACCATATTCATCCTATCAAACCTGGGGTTTTTCCAAAGGTTGTTGATTGGCTGAGACGGGTTCGCGGTTTGCCCTACTTTTTCGAGGACGAAAAGCAGTTCGATCACTTCAAGCGCTTCGTTCAGCAAATATCAAACTGGGATTAAGCAATCGGGAATTACAATAACTGTAATTTTATTTCATATTCGTTTATCAAGTGTGGTTGAATTGTTGATTTTTTACCAATATTAAATTCTGAAAGGTATCTGTCTTTAGCCTCAAAATTCCCTCTCAATTTCAAAGTAGCAAAATCGAGTATTCAATCAAATCGCAAAGAACTGAAACACTGAGAAAGTAGAGACACAGGAATTGTTGAAACACAGAAATCAGAACCAAGTCAAATGGTTTGGAATTAGGGTTCCACAGCAACAGAATAGTGAGAAAAGTGTAAGAATGAATAAAAAAAGCGTCGGTTTTGCGATAATACAAGCGAGTCGTCAAAATTGGATGCGAGCCGTATCATTGGTGCAAACGAGCAATATTAGATAGGAATAAGAGGTAACCGTCCAAATTCGTTGGGGCCGCTTCGGATTTTAAGCTCGATACGAGGAAAAGGTAATGAAGATGACCATCACTCGCCCTAGCGTATATATAGGTCGATCGCTAAAAATTGTAATAACGGAAGGAGCAAAATTAGTAAAAAAGTTATCGTAAACGCAGCTATATCATAAACATAAAGATTTTATTCTATTAGTCCCGTTATAAATCATTGTGCCCTACGGGCGGAGAACTCGACCATTTAACAAAATGGCGTGAGAGAAAGAAAACTGTTCTCGAGCGGGTAACGACATTAAATTCACAAGGGTTGAAGACCCCACTTGCATTAAATAAATTGAACCTCTACCACATTGGCAAAAAAATCTTATGACAATTATTTTACCCACACCCACGGCTAGCTCAGTAAGAAAGATGATTTTATACCCCTTACCTTGAGAAAGTCTGGCCTTCCTCTCAAAACCGGAAATTTAAAATCTCGGGTTTGGTCGAATTCTAATAAATACACATCTGAACTCATTTGATTGGATATATTAATAAAAGCAACGGCCATCAAATTAAAATTGCGAGTAACCTGCAATTTACAAATACTAATTGCGCTTAACGTTTCTCCCACGACGTACTCGAAATTTAGGTCTCGCCCCTTAATTTTTTGTTTATGTTCGCTATGAAGCGGTATATATCTAAATTTCTGAAGTCACTTGCAAAAGAAAGCTCGTAAACGATGATTGGTATTGAAAAAAAGATGCCCGTCCCAATGTAAATTAGATGGAATACAAGTCCAAAGAGTTAATTGGGAATGGAAATATTTGCAGAAATGCCCAGAGTGTGGCGAAAGACACAAGATTTATGTATGCAAGAAATTCAAAACGAAATCTGTGTAAGAAAAACAAGAATTTGTACGCGAAAGTCGCCTTTGCTATCTATGTTCTAATTCTGGTCATAATGTAAGGAAACGCAGGAAAGACAGATGTGGAAAGAATGGATGTACAAGGAGACATCATAAGTTATTACACGAAGACATCAGGAATAGAAACAAGAACCTACCGTCTAAGCGGATGGAAACGTGGTAAAATATTATACCAGGTTATTCGATCCTGTGCGTTATATTTGTCTTTATAGGGAATAAAGTTATTATTATTATGGTCGGTGTTTCTTGTGAGAACTCAGGTCTAGCCTGGTTAACTAATCGCACGGATTAAAATCAAGTAACGATCAGTGTCTGTGTCTGTGTCTGGTGAAGTTATGTAGGGTCCTAAAAAAAAAAAAATTACACACGTACATTAAAAATCTAGGGATAGTATGTAATTCATACTTACCAACATACATATTGATGGGTACAATAAGCCAACGCTATCAGGAAAGAGGAAAACAAAACAAAACAAAAATCATTATCATAATTCCTGTAATTTTATTAAATGGAGTTTATTGTGTAAGTGTTTCTTTGGCTTTGCGTTTGGGTTGAATACGAGTGGGTTGTGATAACGTGGTGTTCTTCGGTGAGGATGGAGTTTTGTGTTTTTTTACTGTGCTAGGACGTGTAACTTTATTGGGTGGACCTGTCTTTGTGGTACATGTTGCCTTACTTGTATTTATGGTGTTTCTTTGTTCTTGAGGTTGTATTTGTGTTATTTCTTGGGTTATTGGTGGAGGTATTACTGTATTTTGTGAGCTAGTAGTGCTGTTTAGGTTTTTGCGTTTGGGTTGAATACGAGTGGGTTGTGATAACGTGGTGTGTTTCTGTGAAGAAGGAGTTATGTGTTTTTTAACTGTGCTAGGGCGTGTAATTTTATTGGGTGGACCTGTCTTTGTAGTGTATGTTGCGTTATTTATTAGTTATTATGGTCGGTGTTTCTTGTGAGAACTCAGGTCTAGCCTGGTTAACTAATCGCACGGATTAAAATCAAGTAACGATTAGTGTCTGTGTCTGTGTCTGGTGAAGTTATGTAGGGTCCTTAAAAAAAAAATAATAATAATAATAATAATATCACACACGTACATTGGACATCTAGGGATAATGTAATTCGTACTTACCAACATACCTATTGATGGGCACAATAGCCAACGCTATCAGGAAAGAGGAAAACAAAACAAAAAAATCATTATAATAATTCCTGTAATTTTATTAAATGGAGTTTATTGTGTAAGTGTTTCTTTGGCTTTGCGTTTGGGTTGAATACGAGTTGGTTGTGATAACGTGGTGTGTTTCTGTGAAGAAGGAGTTTTGTGTTTTTTAATTGTATTTATGGTGTTTCTTTGTTCCTGAGGTCGTATTTGTGAGGTTGCTTGGGTTTTTGGTGGAGATATTGCAGTATTTTGTGAGCCTGTGTTAAGGTTTTTGCGTTTCGGTTGTATACGAGTGGGTTGTTTCTGAGAAGAAGGAGTATTGTGTTTTTTAACTGTGCTAGGGCGTGTACTTTATTGGATGGACCTGTCTTTGTAGTACATGTTTGCGTTACTTGTGTTTATGGTGTTTCTTTGTTCTTGAGGTTGTATTTGTGAGGTTGCTTGGGTTATTGATGGAGATATTACAGTATTTGTGAGCTAGTAGTGCTGTATAGGTTTTTGCGTTTGGGTTGAATACGAGTGGGTTGTGATAACGTGGTGTGCTTCGGTGAAGAAGGAGTTATGTGTTTTTTAATTGTGCTAGGGCGTGTAACTTATTGGGTGGACCTGTCTTTGTAGTGCATGTTGCGTTACTTGTATTTATGATGTTTCTTTGTTCTTGAGGTTGTATTTGTGAAGTTGCTTGGGTTTTTGGTGGAGATATTTTAGTATGTTGTGAGCCTTATTATTATTATTATTATTATTAGGATTGGAATTGTTTTACAAAAGGGGAGAAGATAAAAATCCTCACTGCCCTTTGCACCTCATCAGGATACCCATTCGTAGATACCAGGACTGTGAGCAAATTTCAGGAAAAAAGTTATTTATAGATATAAAGGCACTGAAAACGGAATAGTGGAGAGGGGGGTAAAGACATAATGATAATGGTACAACCGAATCACAAAGAGTGTCACTATCAACTGGACGAAGTGCTGACAATGGATAAATTAGAAGAACAACTACCACGAATAAGTTTCAGAAGCGGAAAATCCAAACGATGGGATTTCTGTAAATAAGCGTCTTTAGTAGGATGTGAAGATTCCATGTTGATAGGGCAGCCACATGCGCATCTAATGTTCCACCAGTAGACTGAATGGTCCACATGGAGCTCCCGTTATAACAAAGAACCCTCTTGGTTGGAAAAATGATGGAAACTAATGAATTGATGCAAACAGAGAAAATGTTGGAAGTAAAAACAGAAGATCTATGAATCTTATATGAGCTAGTGAAGAAAAACTTTGGAAAATATAGAAAAATCTATAAAGATAACGTCGGAGGATAAAAGTGATGGAAAACACAGCAAAGAGAATAAAAAGGTGGGAGATCGCGTTGTTGTGGAAAGATGAAAATAAGAAGCTACCAGATTTCACAGGAATTATACTAGGAAGAGGCTAATGTATCTGGAAAGGAAGATGGATAAAAACGAACACTTTGGGAGACAATATTGCAGTAATAGTTATTTACATAAAAGTCAGGAAAATGATACATTACTGGCGAGGAAATATTGAAGGACAAGGCCTCTTTGGGTGCGAGTACTTTAATTTCCGAGTCTAGTAGTATCATTTTAGTGCCGAGTTTTGTATTAAATTTTACCCAAAATCGTATTTAATATAACATTTCAATTTTTATATAGAACTTTTGATTAATGTCAATCTGTCAGTAATGACAGGAGTCATTATTGACATTTAGCAATGTCACAGATGCGACTGGTAAAATGACGGTGCGGCCGGTAAAGTGACAAATGCGGCCAGTAAAGTGACAAGCGGCAGGAAACGTAGTCTGCTCTGCTTCTGTCATGGAAACTAAAATTTCCTGACCGAAAGTAGACATGAAAATGAAGGTTTCAGGACGATTTTGGGTAATTAAAAAAGATATCTTCTGATGAAATGAAGATAGAAAGGAACAAGGAATTTTATTTAGCGGTGAACCCGAAAAAACCGAAACGTCCTTTGATTTTTGACGCTGCAGCAAGAACATATGTAAATAGAAACGAACACGCTTACCACCACCAAATTCTCATTAAGATCTTTGCTGTGGGCGCTACTAGGCTATTCTATATTCTGAACATTTTTTTGTACTTTGTTTTTTAGGTAGATTCACCATTTCTGAACAGAGAAAGTCTTCTGGCCACAGGATTTTATTGCAAAGACATATAATTTCTTTGATTCCTTTTTCTTGCCGACATTTGAATAAATCTATGGGAACATTATCTGCTCCTGCTACCTTCCCATCTTTCATTTCTCTTACGGCTGCCATTACTTCCGTTGATCGAATGCCTTCTCCGATTTTGTCATTCTTCCTGTACGCTTTCCACTGTCAGCTGTGTCGGTTTGCTCTTCGAAGAAATTAGGGTGGAATTAATAACTCAAAACCTTCCCCATGCGTTCGGTCTTCGCTTGATAGAATTCCTCCATCTTCCCAATACTTCGCTTTCTTGTCACCAACTTGCCATCCATAATTTCTATTTCTATCCCTGTCATAGTTCCACCTTTTTCTCCCTATCTAGTGTATTTTTCTTCGCTTTATTATGTATGAAATCATGTCTACATAATTTCCCTACACTCCTTTTCAAACCATGTTGTTTTTTCCTTATCCGTTTCTTTTCTCAGTTTCTCCGTTCTTATATCTACTCTCTACCAATATAGAATCTATTTTTACTTCCACTTCAGAATACTCACTCTATTTCTCATGACAATCACCTGTTGCATTGCGACTCTTAAAAACGTCTGTTGCCGTAAAGTTCTCTTTACATAGGTTAGAACTAGCGTGTAAACGTATGTTGAGCGGTAAGTAACTGAGTGAGTAATTTTGCAAAATTTTACAACACAACAAAAAAGTTTATTAATAATCGTATGCCATTAACACATTTAATTAATTTAATTAATGCATTTGATATTTCATATTGACAACCTTTGCCAATCAAAATTTTTTTAACGATTTTTGAAAAATTACATAATACAATATATGATAACCAAGCGCTCAGACAACGAAAAACGCCTGTCAAAGCGCCCGATTAATGTTTCTCTCCAATATTATTTTAAAATTGATGGCAGATGTTTATTAATAAACTTTAGTTAATTGTTGTGGTGTCAAAATTTAAAAAAATACATAAAAACCGCTCAGCAGACGTATGATACAGACGTTTACACGCTAATTCTAACTTATCTAAAGAGTGACAGACGATTACTAATCACAGCAAAAATCTGCCGTTATATGACGGTCTATAGGTACTCAAAAAATGAGAACGATAATAAACGTTCACAATTATTAAACATTCCTGCCAATGTCAGAGTCTATTATAAATGAGACCTAAAAACAACCCAATACATTCATTTTAATCCCAACTTATTCTTATATTATTATTTAATTTAACCTAATTTAATAAGAGTCAATGTGTTAAAATACTTTTTTTTTATCAACAATTAAGCATTTTTCTTCCTGCGATTCAATAGAGCGCCCACGAAATGCTCGACTGGTAATTCAACGCCCAAAGAGAGTACAATTGCCAACAAAAATGACAGGAACACGACACCAGGCAGATCGTGAAACTAAAACGTTTGTTATATTAAGGCGTTTATTATAAAAATTGAAGATTACCAAGAAAGTGTAGTTACTCAAAAACGGAGAAACACGTATAGAGGCTATGTTGTACTCTACTACCAAGTGGTGTACCAGGTACATGTTGTACGATAACTTGGCCACTACTTCAAATAGTGGGTTTGATAGGAAGCGGTTGATGACACCTGAAATTGTTCATTTTGTAATTCTGAAATATCGAAAATTGATTGCTAAGGCTTACCTCCATACCCAAGATGGCAGCAGTATACAATGTATCCTATTGGTATAATTCCTAGCTGTGTTACAGCCAAACAAAATGAATTCGATATCTGATTGTAAGGTGTAACCGTTATAAGATACACTACAAATCGGCATATCAAAATTACTACTATAGCAGCACCCAATACGAATCTTGAGAACCCCTGCATAGGAACATAAGATTAGTAGGTACGAATTCACTCACGCAACTTACTTACCTTACATGTCCGTACCTCGTTCTGTTCCCTTATTTTTGCAAAAATGATATATCCAAATATAAACCCAACTAACCACGGCAACGCCTTCGAAGGCAGGAAATAGTAATAATAGTACAGAAAATTTTTATCTCTGTAACTTAGCGTGACACTCATCATTTCTCTGTGAGTGGTACTTACGGAGTTAAGTATGCGCCGGGTAATTTCATCAGCCAAGCAATCAAAAACGTACTTAACACAGATAAAGTGGCCAAACACGCTGCCACCGTCAAAGTAAACTTTGGCCAACGTCCTAAAGGTATTAGTAAAATTGGCGAGAGCAAATAGAATTGGAAGTCAATGCTGATGTACCAAGTTGGGACAATACACTGTAACAGTACATAGTTATTTGATAGCACACTACGGCGGAAAAAAAAATAATAATATGACTTTATTGCAAGTTTACAACTCACTACACAGAACATAAATAAATAAATAACTGTTCTATACTTGGCCCATACATAAATACTAAGAGTACCTATCCTTAGTAGGGCATCAGCACGAAAAAAAAAATAATTTTTAAAAAAATTTTTAACTATGAAACGGTTAGATCCAAAGCACACATTTTTGAACATTTAAAATTTGCACCTCAATTTTGAAAGTTTAGGGTTTGTTGCTCATTTTAATTACACCTGCCTAAAGCACAAATTACTCAAATGCCGTCGACTAGCCCATATTATTTTTTACCAAAACTTTACCTTCTTTATAACTTTCCTTGCTTACGTGAGAGATTTTTCTTTTATAATTGCCAAATTCAGTGATTTCTTTCTATTGCGAAAACATTGAAAATACATTAAGCTGATTTTAATCCTTTAAGATTTGACCTTTTTACTTCTAAATATGCAACAAATTAATATTTATCTTTGACAATGGATCTCAAAGTTATTTATTAAGCATGGCGAACTAACTAAATACATCTAACCCTTATTTACAATTCTTCTTGGATATTGACGCTCCGAAACTCATCCTGCTAATTTTTTCTCGTCAATTTAGGGTTGATATCAAATGGTTTCTAAAGAACTACATACTTAAACCTGCCGGTATGGAAAATCTCCCAAAACAACTCTCTGTGTGGAAATTGAATATTGAATGGGCAATTATACAGGTTTGCTCCCAATGTTGATTTATTTGCTGGTCCAAAATTGCGTTTTTCTTACGCACTCACACTTGTTCTTCGTTGTAATCCCGTCCACCCAATGAAATAATTTCACCTACTTTTTACTTTATTAAGTTGCACAAATACGGGGTAAAAAAGCCTTCCAAAGAATTTGCTTGCTAACACGATGGTTTATAATGGCGAACCATCTCTTTCTAATGAATGGGTAAGCTTTTTGGACTCATACAGTAAAGTACACAAATACCCCATGGCGTACATTGTAAAATAAGAACAAATTGTGCATAATTTACCCTTGTGCAGATAAATCGCATTTTTTAAACACCCCTGCAAAACTTCTGCCATAAATACGAAAGTTGGCACTGCACATCCTACACAAAACCAAATTTGGAAAATGGCGCTACATTTGCTTTTATTCCAAGTGGCTATGTATCAAATTTCATTCAAATCCCTCCATAAATAAGAAAGTTGGCACTGCGCATGCGCAAAACAAAATTTTGAAACTGGCGTTAAATTTGGTTTGATTCAAAGTGGCTATGTATCAAATTTTATTTAAATGCCTAATGGTTATATTTCTTCCAAACGTCCCAATCGCCCTTTGTAGGTGCTTTCCTTTGACAATTCACTCTTAAGATACAAGGAATTATAACCGATCACGACAAGGGATTGAGGAGGAAGACTATGGTTAGTATAAATTAATTCCTTTCGTTGAGACCTTTCATTAGAGTACCATAAAGGGTAGAAAATGTGTTTACACCCCCCCACCCCATTTTCTAATAACTTGGCACCACCATAGGCACGCGTATGCAAAACCTGAGACCAATTGGTTGTCGTGCGTAAAAGTTATGCACGTTTTACTTTCAAAAACAGCATCTCAGGAAATAATTCGTGAGGGGGGGGGGGCCTTTTAGACAGCGAAATTTGATGGCCGTCTGGCACACCTTCAAGGTATAGGCTACCTATTACAAAACATTCCAGGACTCTAGGACCATTCCCCTAGAAGTAGTTCAAAACGGTAGAAGTGAGTCCGGACGGACGGATGGACAAAACGCAAACAATAGCACATTTTTTTTAATTTTTAAAAAATGCGCTAAAAAACTCTATTCTGGTGAACTAGCGCTCATTAACTTCCAAACTTATACGCCCAATCAAAATAAATTATGAACGGGACTTGTCCGCTTTTTTAAACAAATTCGATGGTGACACTTTTTTAATTTTCCACGGAAAACGACTTCTATGCACCGTTCTTTTTACAACTTGAATAGCAAACGCGCTTTTTTACAACTTTCTAACATGATCATTAGATCGTTATGAATTTATTTAGACCGACTTCTGACCGACTCGACTAACAAGACGCTACCTTTTTATGGACCGTACTATTGTCCAGCGAACAGCTTATCTTACTATTATATTATATTTTATTAATTCTTAGTGGTTCAACCTGTTTGCGGATATAGACTTTCGGATTTTGCGATGTCAGCTTATTTTTTATTTAGCTCTATTTAAATTTGTCGCAGAAGTAACAGAATACGACTAATTTCCAACGTGTAATTCAAAACCATAGCCAGCAAACTTTTTAATTCTAACCAACTTTTTTAATACAGTTTTAGCGCATTTCCACAAAAATTAAAAAAAATGCGCTATTGTGGCCACTTTGTCCGTCCGTCCGTCCGTCCGTCCGTCCGTCCGCTAACTTTGCGACGCTACTAGTTTTTTATCTTAAGAGCTATTGTTCTACTTTTTCGCTATTTGGTTCGTTATGGTGTCGAGTCTTGTACCAAGGAAGGAATTTTTTCTGTACCGCTTACAAAAAAAGTTATTGTAAAAAAAAACAAAAAAACCGTTTTTTACATGTTCCATAATTTTACACTTTTGCCGTTTATTAACGATCCTAGAGATCGTTTATAATTTTGCATTGCTATCTGTCGCCTGCCGGTTGGTCTCTCCGTCTGTTCCTTTGTCTGTCTGTCCATCTATCTGTCCGTGTGAACGATAACTTTGTTTAGAAATGTTCGATCGCTTTTACATCTCCGTTAGTTATGAACTGAATTGCATGAAATTCAATATGGGCATAGATTTAGCCATATAATACGCAATGCCAAAAGTTGGATCGAATCGATACAAAATTCACAGTGCCCTTTTCGCATCTCGACCATTTATAAACCGAATTGCAAACTTTTTTACTTATAAAAGTATTTGAATGAAATTTGATACATAGGCACTTGGAATAAAGGAAAATCAAACGCCAATTTCAAAATTTGGTTTTGCGCATGCGCAGTGCCAACTTTTTTATTTATGGAAGAATTTAAACGAAATTTGATACATAGGCACTTGGGATAAAGGAAAATCAAACGCCAATTTCAAAATTTGGTTTTGCGCATGCGCAGTGCCAACTTTTTTTATTTATGGAAGAATTTAAACGAAATTTGATACATAGGCACTTGGGATAAAGGAAAATCAAACGCCAATTTCAAAATTTGGTTTTGCGCATGCGCAGTGCCAACTTTTTTATTTATGGAAGAATTTAAACGAAATTTGATACATAGGCACTTGGGATAAAGGAAAATCAAACGCCAATTTCAAAATTTGGTTTTGCGCATGCGCAGTGCCAACTTTTTTATTTATGGAAGAATTTAAACGAAATTTGATACATAGGCACTTGGGATAAAGGAAAATCAAACGCCAATTTCAAAATTTGGTTTTGCGCATGCGCAGTGCCAACTTTTTTATTTATGGAAGAATTTAAAGTGAAATTTGATACATAGGCACTTGGAATAAAGGAAAATCTAGCGCCAGTTTCAAAATTTTATTTTGCGCATGCGCAGTGCCAACTTTTTTATCTATGGTAAGTGAAATTTGATACTTAGGCGCTTGGAACAAAGGAAAATCTAACATTAGTTTTAAAATTTAGGTTTGCGCATGCGCAGTTCCAACTTTCTTATTTAGAAAAGCATTGAAATGAAATTCTTCTCATAAACTGAAATTGAAGTAGCACGTCAACAATGGATTGCCCATGTGCAACGCTATCTTTCATATTTGTGGCCGGATTTTTTACGATTTTAACAGAAGTTGCATCTTACAAATGGGAAATGAATGCAAGTGGAAATGCGCTTTATGTAAATCGTTTACGATTACTTTTTAACTTGTTGTTATATATGCTAAAATAAAGACACTTTACTCTTGACTAATTTTTCAATTCGGCAAAAACACCCTGTATATTAATTGATTTGGCCACAAAAAAATGAGTTAAACAGTGAGAGTAAATAAAAAGAGCATTTATTAAAATTTGTCTATTAATGTGGATATCCTAGCGATATAAATAATCTAGTAAGGAAGCTTTTGGTTTTCGGAGAAGGGGAGGAGTGCAAATCGAAGTTGGCACAGCGTTTCATTTCTCTAATCTATGGTAAATTAAAAACTTTAAAAGAACTTTAATTGAAAAAGTGTACTTTTAAAGATTTAAATTTCGGGCAATTTTCTATGATCCTGATTTTCTATGGTAATCCTATAGTGAACTTTTTTATAACATCTCTAGCACTATAGAACTATGGCAAGTGTAACTAAAAATAGCAATAAATATTGAATTTTTTTAATAAGATGCCAAGAAGGTTGGTACATCATTTCTTGGACGGTGATTGTTTAAAGAAAAGACACTGAACTTTTACTAAAGTTAGTGCAAACAACGCCAGAGGAGTCTACAGTCTTTAGCAGCAAATAGGGTTTTCAGGAGTAACTTTTCCTGTTAATTAAAGTTTAGTGAATCCTCACGGTATAAATGAACCACTTCAGTAGCTCTAGCATTAGTAAGATTCAAATACACTCAGATATGGCCAAAAACCGGTGTTACTATGACAACAATTGTTACCACAATTGTAACCATAGTAAAACAAAACCATTGAATAAGCACTTTATTCAATGGTAAAACCTAAAAAATGGTACCCGAAAAATTATTCCGTTATCTCGATATGAAAATACAATCCACAGGATTTCTTTCTACTCAGGTCACCCTTTTTCCAGAAACTATAAACAAATGTAAACAATATGCTTACCACAGAAGGCATGAAATTTTGAATGTGGAGTAAATAAGACCACCACTGCGTTTGGCACTGTCCAACCAAGGTATCCATGTTATTCCATAGTGGGCCGGAACCAACATACTTAAACCATGTTAGAGTAAACAATAGTACAGGTATCATTGGAGGAGTAAGTCTAAAACAGTTCTCACATTCAAGTACCTACCTACCATCGGATTTACAAACCGCACCTGAAGTATCGTCCGATGTAATGAAAAATAATATTAAACTTAACGCCTTTGGCGGATTTCAGCAAAAATATGTACGACACCAAACAGCCGCCTATAAACAGAAAAAGATCAACGGACCAATTCGGTATGGCTAAGGCCACATTTACGGCTTCGCGTTTCCACTAAAAAAGAACGTTAACATCTTTTCTAATAGCTAACTGCAGTACATAGTAATAGTAAAACATGTTCATGGAGGGATACTGAAACCGAAAAAAGTACACGTGGTTTGTCATCGCCTCGATCATGGCAAATAGTCGCAGACCATGGAAACACGTGATCTGGTTACGATTGGGTGCGGCAGTCGAAAAAATTATCTTTCCATTTGATCGCACGGAAAACGATTTTAACGCCCAGTGTGCAGTTTCTAAAATTTGTTTGTTGAACTAATTTCAGCACTCGCGACTTACCCTTGCAGATAAGATCGTATACGGTTGAGGCAACCATCAGTATTAGTATTATGCCAAAGAAACCCCTAAAGCAAAGTATTTGAGTTGAGGTCAACGATTTGGTGGTGCTTACAATGTTATGTAGCCTCCTGTAGTCACTTTGGCTTGGGTTGCTTTCGTCTGGCACAATTCTTCGTCGATTTTTAAGTTAAATCCAAGTCCACTTTCTGTGCTTTCAATGTCACTAGCGGTACACGAATTGGGAAGGCAAACTGATAAACCAATATCCTCTGGTACCTTGATGTCTGGTGGTAGATCCGCTACTTGTCTTATCTAAAAGGTCATTGGATTAATTTCAACAACTATACTCGCTAATCCACGTTTAGTATTTACTCTTCACCACTATAAGCTGTTCTAACCGTAAAGAAATAGTATATTAAGATACAAGTGTATAATCAAGTCTTTAAAGCACGCGCAACGAGTTTAAGGGCACGACGCAAAGCGGAGTGCCTTTAACGTTGCAAGTGCTTTAAATACCAATTATACACGTGTATCTTATAGTATTTTTTATTATACCTGCAGTATAATTTAAAAATAGGAAATACAATGAAATCATATTGACGTTATACTCGAATACATATCTAATTAAGTGGGCTTGGTGTTCGTAATTTCACGATTGCCATGGAAATATCACTTGACGTTTGCTTATAAAAATCATCGTCTTAGTGAATAAATATGAAGGAAATGTCAAAGGAATTTAAATCTTCTATCTTTTGGTGCATTCATTCAAAACTTCAAACATTGCTGCGACTAAAAAGTGGAACAGATTTGGAAGCATACCCTAAATTGAGCGCGTTTGTGGAAGCTTCAACCAAAGGATAGGTAGGTACAAGCCAAAGCAATGTTCTGCATTTACAGAAAGCGACCTAAGAGGATTTTTTATTTCAACCCCAGATGACAGTTTCAAAAGTCATACTTGAAGTATCATTACCTAGCAACTTTAAAGCACGTGTGTTTTAAAGGCCTTTTTTCGCACGCATTTGAGTGTTTTAAACGGCGATTGTGATTCAGGTATAATAAAAAACAAATTTTTACTACTACTGTTGATAAGACTTGGATTCGATACAATGACAACAGTTTAATGCTTCAACATTCTTGAGAGCAAAGAAAAGAATTTCGTGCTAATCCATAATTTGAAAAAAAATTTAAAAAATCTTCACTAGTTTTGCAAATATCTTTAAAAAAAACGAAAATTTCCATAATTTTTTCGTGATGAACTAATCGTACTAGCTGTACGTTTCTAAGAAAAACATTAGACACTTTTTGTGGCATTCCGATTCTAATAATTTTCAAAATAACGGAGAAGTACGTGGCAACTTAATTTATTTAAGAACGCCATTTTGGATTTTGACGTTATCAGTTTTCGTCTTTTGCCATATTGAAATTCTCCATAAAAAATTATCTCAATAATGTTTTGGTTAGAAATATCTAGGAAATATCATGGAAAAATTCAAAACGATCAGAAACTTTCGAATTTTTGTGATATTTTGAATTTCTTTTCAAATTTTTATTCAATACGAAAGTTCGAAACTTTGCCCTCATTTAAGCAACTTTCTATCTCTTAAGGTAAGCGAGATCCCTATAGTAGCACTCCAAAAATGGATACCCTGTATACGCATTACTTAGTTTATTTTTTCTTATTTATTATTCCTCTCTTGTTCTGGGCCCTCAACAGGATTGCGCCCAATTACAGAGTTTACACAGTTGTTTGTGTGTAGTGTATTGTACTTCGCTTTATATACAACATGCGGGTTCGCGTCCCCCTATATGTGTCAGTGTACTTTTTGATTGAGTTTTCAATTTCGACAGCGCCTTGTTTTTATCTATATACAGGGTGTTTCTTAATAACATGCTAAAATTAAAAGGGGTCCACGTTTAAGAAAAAAAGCTCCCTATGAACGTATGTCCAAAACATCTTAAGTTTTAAGATACAGGGTGTTAAAGTTTTAACAAACAATCAGTTTTTATTGTCTGCATTTTCATACCACTTTAAATATTTTTATGAAATTTGGCGTACGGCAACTATCAAAAGTGTTTCATTTGCAAAACAAAACAAAATCTGCTTATTACATTCTAGATCGTTTTTAATTCTTGTTACTTCCTAATTTCAAAACAGCGTACAAATTAATGCATTTCGTTTTTTTATACGTAAACGGTGGGTCGTACGAAAAAAAGTCAAGATATCAAATTTGTACTACATTGAATCCAAATATAATTTTTATGTTAAGAAAAAGCAGTGGTCTACCACTTTTCCTTAAAAAATATCTAATCTGAGTGCAGTACGGACGCCACTGCTATAAAGACAAAATGTTTATAGGTCAAAAAATGCAGTACACCAAATTTCATAAAAATATTTAAAGTGGTATGAAAATGAGAAGAAAAAATTGATTTTTCAAAACTTTAACACCCTGTATCTCAAAACTTAAATTTTTTTCCGGGTCGATCTGAGACAATTTTTTCTTCGGGGCTCAAAAAGGGGCAGTAATAAATAACCTTCCTTTTATACCAAAAATCAACTACACCAAAATTTCTTGGGAAAACACTTTTTCTTATTAATTTTGGTGCTTAGAATCCAAATCAATTCGTACTTTTTCGATCAGACCTCTCAATCAAAAGTTATAGACTAGAAACCCTGCTAGAAACCAATTTCGAAAGAAAATTCAAAGGGCTGTAACTTTTGAACTAGTAGCCCAATCTTGGAACTGTTTGAAATTATGGATTCTACAGGCCACATTCTATAAGAAAATTTTTTCCCGGGTCGATCTGAGACAATTTTTTTTTCGGGGCTCAAAAAAAGGCAGTGTATTAACATTCCTTTTTTTACCAAAAATCGACTACACCAAAATTTCTCGGGAAAACACTTTTTCTTATTAATTTGGGTGCGTAGAATCCAAATCAATTTGTACTTTTTCGATCAGACTTCTCAATCAAAAGTTATAGACTAGAAAAAAATTTCGAAAGAAAATTCAAAGGGCTGTAACTTTTGAACTAGTAGCCCAATCTTGGAACTGTTTGAAATTATGGATTTTACAGGCCACATTCTATAAGAAAATTTTTTTCCGGGTCGATCTGAGACAATTTTTTTTCGGGGCTCAAAAAAGGGAATGGAAGGTGCTTCCACCAAGTGGTAGGCAAAACACAATTGACAGTTTCCTGCCAAACACAGAGGATGGAAATCTTCCAGTGTCACGAAAAGTTATGTAGAAGAATCTATTGGATAGTGGATAGTTATATCACCAGAAGCCGATGTATTTTGCATATTATGTTTAAATACTTACATAGTCAATAGGAGTGGTAAATAATCCCGGACAATATTTTCCTTCCAAGCTGCTATTCTCCTTACGAACGTTTATGCATTGATCGAATGAGCCCAATGCGAAAAAATTTCCATCCAAAATACCAGATTGAAGCTTTGCGCCAGCATCGTACACTACAAAACGTGTTAATTTTCACCTAACACTAATAAAGACTTACTATGTATTGCCCATTTCTGGTCTCCCTGAAGGCCCTTCACCAAATCCAGCAGATCCTCCTTACACTTCGATGTTAACGGATTTTCTTTGGATAGGTACTGTTGAAGGACTTTTGCATACACTTTCGGGGAGGATAGCGCTTCAAACCTTCCCCCTAAGTAGTTCGCGTTAATTGCATTAGTAGTTACGAGTAAAATTAAACAAAACACTTTCATCGCCGATTGGTTATTCTTCTTACTTTTGTAGCACTGTTAGATTCAATTACCTTGAGATAAGAAGCGCATTCTCTGATAATACCAAGCCTATTGAACCGGGAACGCGTATTTTCACCTTTATCACGCCAAATATTAAAATAGCAACGTATGGCACCAGACCGATTGTAACGAATTCATACTTTCGGACACGATCGTTCAGTATTTTGAAAATCTTAAATTACTAATTAAATTGTTGAACTGTTGCCTTTTTAGGTTTTTTTCTTTATTTCTTCAACGATTTACTGGAACCGCTTTCATTTTTACATTTGTTGTTAACTTTTTGATTATTTTAGAACCTACTGAAACATTTCTCCGCCCTAGTAATTGCCTCTCTTCCACCAATTACTAAGGAAGATCAAGCACAATGGGCTTGGATAGTGCTCGTCGGTATACATTTCCCTTACCATCCTTGACATCTCTTGCAGGATAAATTGTCAAGATGTGAAATTTCCTTTTCAGTCCTGCTAAAGTTCAATCCATTGCCACTGTGGATTTCTTGATGTTCTTCATGTTTCTACTGGGATGATGTAGGCTGTAGCTCTAATAAGTCTCATCAATTTTGAAAATCTTTCAGGATTAGGATTATCAGCGATCAAATCTTCTACTGCAAAGTTGATGCAAGTATAATCGAATCTTTTCATTTTTAAAATGTTCGAATCAGTTTTCAAATCATTTTCGGTTTCTCTTTGCCATTCTTAGGGATTTAATAAGAAAAATTTTAGCCCATATATCCACCTGGAATCTCCTGATTCTGATGAGTTCATAACATATTTGTTGGCTTCACCTGTAGAATTGGCTGAAGATCCAACACACTTCCAGTCAATTCTGGAATTTCGCAAAGACAAAGGATTCTTTAAAACGCCCAGCTCTAATCGAGTCCAATGGAGAACTGTTTTTGAATTAGTCCAGGTTTAAATTCTTCATTAGATGGTTACCTAGGCAGGCACCCGTTAATGCTGCTTGAAGTTCCAACCTGACCAACTGACATGGGTTTTAAAGCAGAAACTCTTGCTTCGGCATTTCCAAAACTGGGCTTAACTCGTCCCTGTTCTAGTGTTAGCATATTTAAATGATGTCTTTATCTAAGAACAATTCCCGTCAGGGTGCAGCCCTCCGCTAACAACTCGACGCTAACCAAGATGCCGGTGAACCTATGTGACCTTCGGGTCTCAAGACGTCTGTAATAAAAGAGGTCTATAATGAGAGAGGTCGGCTTCCAAGCTTTTTCAACTGCCTTAACGGCGGCGCAGCTGAATTATTTTGTAGCAAAAAATAACCCAGCGCGTTTAATTAATCTGTCCATTATTATTCTATCCCTTAATTGAATTAATTGAGTGATGTGATGAAAGCTGCGACTCTAAAGGATTTTCAGTTCGGAAATTAAGATAACTGCCCATTGGGAGGCACCTTTGAATTGGGTACCCGGAACATTCATTTTTTCGTACATTGCTTTTAGAGCGACCAACTTATACAATATTTGATAATAACAAACTTGGATGTGTAGAAATTTAGGGCACAGGTCATCCTCACAAATATACCTACCTGAGGATAAAGGATTTTCATTATGGTAAGTTACAATTAAATCATCAGTCAATTCAATCTTTTATTATAAATGTAAAAAATATTTAAAAAGTTTGAACCTCATAACCAAAAAGAAACGGTCAATCTTGCCCACGGATGCTATTGAACACGACTTTAAACTCATCCAACCCTCTTTGGTTAATGTTATAGTAAGGCCATTCCTTGGAAGCCCGCTCAATCCATTTATGAATGTTCGTATACTTTGGATCTATCGGTACGACAACATCCATGGTGGTAACTGAAGGAATCAAGCTAAAATCAGCTAAGGTGATCTCGTCGCCGGCAACCCACTTGGTTTTCTCTAAAAACAGGTTTAACCGTTCGTATGATTCGTTGGATTCGGAAATGTTGAAATCGGACACGCCTTTGCCACCAAAGTAACCAATCTCGCGCTAAAAATTGACCGTACAAAACCTTTAAAATAAAAATTGTCAGATAGTTCTACAAAAGGGGCATTTTTTTAATGGCAACTACTGGTTTCCATTACATATTAAATAGTACACTTTTTTTGGATATAACCATGCAGCGGTACGCCACTGACCACAAATTTAAAGTACATAGATGGGTAGCGAACTTTTTATAATTTTGGATACCATAAAAAGCTTCTTTTCCAGACAAAATCCCACCCCCCTCCCCCCGTTTAAGTGCAACATAATATACATGAAATGACGTTACGTAAGTATACACCACAACTAGGAAGACCCACTGAACAAGTGTTCAGTACAGAAATGATGAAAAATATAGCTCTACTGTAATTTTCTGAAAAGGGCAAAATTGTACCAAACATCTTGAAAAACTCTATAAATATTAAAAGAAAATTTTGTCAGCATACAGTAACTATAAAAATTTTTCTAGGACACGCTGTTTTCGAGATACCTTTTAAGTGAAAAACCAAACCTTTTTATCTATTGCTTATCTCAGGACGTTGGGTGGGTACTTGCTTACTTCCCAACCATCTCATACTTCAAATTTGCACAATCTACATTCCTCTTTTTGGGCATTACTTGACTGAAATAAAAAAAAAAGCAAGTACTTATAAGCTTACCGCCATCAGACGAAACAATCCAAATATATTGCAGGACTCAAAGTGCAACCTCTGATTAATGCGTGCACGTTTTAAGGGCTCGGTCGGGTAAAACTCTTCTTCCTTGCCAGACAGTATTGCTAGATAGGCGATAATTGCGTGACTATCCCATATCACGTTACCGTTATGCACAAGAGTCGGAATGGTGCGTTCTGGGTTGATCTAAATTAATCAAGTGCAAAAATCCTAGGCAAATCTGATAGTAGGTACCTTTATGAACTCATTCTTCATGTAGTTTCTGTCAAGCAGATTCACTTCAACTTCCTCTACTTCAATATTTAGTGCTTTACATGCCATTTGGACGGTTCTCACCGGTGGACTTATATTACTTTTGTATAATATCAAGCTCATATTGAAATACGAATTGACAACACAACGTCTACGACAAATATGACTGTACCACCGTTCATTAAAAACATTTCGACATGATGTAACCAGAATGACCTTTGGCTTTCCTAAAAGCTATTTATTTTTGGGTAGGATTTATTATCATGCTCTATTTGTACTACGTCTGGTTATCTGTACGTGTTTTTATAAAAACAATCTTATTTGTCAACTACAGATAATTCTAATTATATTGCATTTATTTTAATTATATATACACAATTTCGTTAGGGATTAGCAGTTTTTCGGAAAAAAACTTCGGAAATATTTACACTAGGACTAAAAAAGCCTTTTTTTATATTCGTTTATCGCTCTCTCTTAAATAGTTCTTATTTCACATTCATTTTGGTTTTTAAGTTGAATATTTCTTCTTCTCTTAACTTATCTTGGTCAGCTTTAATCCGAACCGTAATTCCATATACGATTTGCAAAAACCTACCTTCCTATATATTCAAAAAAAGTTTTAACGCTTTTTTAAAAATTCTGGAACCCCATTTTTTAAATTTTTTTACTCCGCCACTGGAAGCGGAAAACTTCAATCCTAACTTCTGCGATCACTCTCTTGTGTATTTAGTATTTACTAAATCTGCAAACGGTCCATTACCCTACCGCGTGCGCGCAAACTAAAAAAAAATCCGTTTAAATGCAACTCGCGTACGCAACTCGATTTTTTACTATAATTTTGTAACACAAGACCCTTACAGGGGGTTAATTCGAGCCCCACGTTCGTGCGTCACTTGTAACGGCTTAATTACCTTTATGAGGGTTGAAGACTCCACTTGCATTAACTAAAATTGAACTTCTACGACACTGGCAAAAATTCTATTGTAACAATTAATTTTTATTTCACCCACGAATGTATTCCAAATGAGAAATTCGTTGAGGGAAAAGGAATTATATCCTCTACGCAGCATTGCACATTACCAAATTATAATTATTGCATCCCATCCACAATCTTATTAGTAGACACGCTAACGATATCCTATAATTCCTCCAAATCATTGATATTATTATCAATAGACCGATATAATTGATTTCCTCAAGTACAAGGGCTAATTACAACCTAGTGTAAGTGATTACAAAATACTATAAAAGATGTAGTATTGCTTGTAATTATAGTGAGACTTCATATTAACTTCCGTTAATGATCTCTCAATTAAGAACAAAGATTTTCAAACAAACGAATTTTGAAATATAAAATCCTTTTAAATACTGAAAAAACAACCAATTCCTTTGTATGGGTCTAAATTTAATAATACAACTCAATACAAATCTGTTCCAGGTAAATAATGTCCATCGATTCAATTTCAAACAAAAATTTACTGGAATCCCCCTTACAAATAACTCACCAATACAACTGATAGGTATCCCCTGGAATCGATGTTTTTCTTTAGGTTACGAATGGTACGGCCCCCTCTCGAAAAAGGCTTCCCCCTCCAAGAAAAATTGAAAACTGGATCGTTTTTGGGCTGATACAGTTGAACCCTTTTGTCACTTGCTCTAGTGATTGTCTCTTGTTCTTTGGAAATATTCAGAATAATGAAGCTTATTTACCTGGACCTCTGCGTAAAATTCTCGAACAAATAACTCTAGTTACACAAGAATAAAAAAGCTAAATGCCGACTACCCTGTACACGCCAATTTTGATGCGTATTATTGGAGTTTTTTTCGTGAGCAAAATGTCACTGTAAATAGGATAAGCGTTTCTGATTTTCAACGAAGACCGTTTTACGAAGGAGAGTTTGTTTATGCCACCATTTCTTCCCAACGAATGAGGTCATTGAACGTTTGGTGAATTTGCCTTTTTAGTTGAGCTTTATATCTTCGTAATTTAAAAATCGCTCTTTACGTAATGTGGCGACGCGCCGCATGGACATCCGGCAGCAAACTCAAACATGTTGCACCCTCATTGGTCAAAACGGGCAACCGGTAAGAACGTAGATAAGAAGTTCATATGAACATCGGTCTATTTTATGTGGTTTTTTGCTTATATTTTTGCTAAGTAATATCAATATACCCGGTATCCGGAATTTCGTCCAATTGCCATGATACTTAACAAAAATATAGCCCAAAACCAAATAAAATAGTTTTTTTGGACGCCCTGTATCTCAGAAACCAAGCCATTGCAGACCCATGTTCATATGAACTTTTTATCTTAAAATTAATCAAAGATTCGCCCTTTAGTGCGAAACTGGACATGCTGGTATGAGATACACGCGTTTTTCCGCTGCAAAATAACTGTTACTAGCGTTTATTTGGCACCGATAAATTGTAAAAGACGCTACCGTGTAGTTGCAATGGTAACGGAAATTACGCTGCTTTGATTCCGCGCGGAAAAAACGACCGTCTAGTTTCGCTCTTAAAGTTTACTTAATTAACACCTTGTATATTGTAAATATATTCCATAAAACGCAATATCAGTTTATTTCTTCCGACTGGTCGCACAATGTTATACGCAAGTTGAACTAGGCCCTACGACAATTCGGACCCACAGACGCTTTATAATTATTCTTCGGTGAAAATTGGTACAGTCGGTTTTATATTCTCCAGTAGTCTTGGAATGCGACGATCTCTATTAAAATCACCGAATAAAAAACCGAAATGGAACCAAAAGCAAATGCCGCGACCCAACCCGCTGTGAGTTAATAATCTTCCCGTATATCATTCCTCTACAACCGTAAACAGTAATTGCGGCAACATCGCCCGCTTCTCTAAGTACGTTCGTCTTATCACTCGCTTATCGCTATCGTATGATGCGTTACATTATGTAAATTTTCCTATACTTAAGTGTAACACGAATTAGAGAAATTTAAAACTGCAAACAGCAAACGAGAAAGGCGTCGATGAAGCAGGTGTAAATGAGTCGTAAAGGAAAATGAAGTAAACGATCGCCATTTGAAGCGCTCGGTCCCACCTCGTTTGTTCTAAAACGAAATGGATACATGACACCCTTTCAGTAAGTGAAAGTATGTGCAAGTGTGATACATGCAGAGCAGATAATGGTGCTCAAATTGTACTCATTAGACACGAGTCCTCCAGTACGGGCTGTTTACTTGACAGCCGAAATTTTGGGTTTGCAGTTAGAACGCATCCACATGAGCTTGATGAATGAAGATCAATTACGACCGGAATTTGTTAAGGTATGGCCACGATTCGTAGTTGCCTATCACTCGCGGTTAATTCTTAGCTAAATCCACAACACACTGTACCCACGCTGGACGATGACGGCAAAATTATTTGGGACAGCCACGCAATAATGATCTATTTAGTTACCAAGTACAGCAAAGACAGATCCTTGTACCCGGAAGATCCATTCACCCGTGCGGTTATCCACCAAAAGCAACACTTCGATTCCGGTTTGGCGTTTCCTGCTTTCATACGCATAGTTGTAAGTTTTCGTAACCGGTAATTTTCCCAAGTTGAAACCATTTCAGATGCCTATTCTCTTCGAGAAAGCAAAAACCATTCCGCAGTCCTCCATCGATGAGGTTGTTACCGTTTACGATTTTTTGGAAACTTTCTTAGAGGGGAAGAATTGGGTCGCTGGAGATTTTCTAACGTTGGCCGATTTAAGTTTGCTGCCTACAATAACAACTTTAGATTGTTTGGTAGCAATTGACGAAAAGTACTTGAACATTAAGGGGTGGATTCGTCGCTGCTCAACGTTATCCTGGTACCACGCGAATAAGAAAGGGTTAGATGAGTTCCGAAATCGTATAAATAATTTGTTAGCGTAAATTGTGTATGTTAAATGTGTAGTTACTTGAGAAATGCAAATGAACTTATCACACCGGTTGTCCTTTCACTTCTATACAGCAAAATATACCTACCTTAATACGTACTTTATTTGACTTAGTTCAACGTACTCTAGCGACGAAGGAGACATTCTGCTCTACTGACATTTCCAATCTAGGTACTGTTCTTGAGAGTGTTCCAATATAATAATCACCCCATGCTCAATATAAAACTGGAAGTATTTATATGGAAGATTTTTGGCTAGTCAGTAAAAGACAATAAATTACTCTTGCAGTTGAAGAGGCCGATTTAGATTTCCTGTAAATATCAACCAGGAGACCATGGCTGATCACCATTATGCTATAAAACAAAAAGATGAAATAAAGTGATGATTACGCTTTGCTGCTATGGTTTAGAAATAAACATCACAAAAGCTGTATAGAATGATAGTACTCATACAGATCAGTTCAGTCGATCCGCAAGATTTACAAGAATTTAAGAGTTAGTGCTACAGAGATGTCATGTAAAATAATAACGAAGAAACATCGTTAATTGTAAGTGATAAAAAGATACATTTTAGGTGACAGAAGAAGAACAGATAATGATTTATGTTGTTGATAGTGGTATTCGTCGAGTTTCCTTTTCAAAATCTGTTTCAATAAATATAGCAAACGTCGGAGAGTCAAAATCAGTAATAAAGTGTAGCAAAATAAAACTAGAAATAAAATGGACGTATAGTGGGCAGGGCGAATTATTTTGATTTGAGTTTGATGTTAGACAATGCTACCGCAATATTTATGTACCGCGCTATTCACTATCCCTCTCGTTTTTTGTTTGTGTTTTTATCTGTTACAGATAAGGCAGAAGTCACCCTTCTGATCTCAAAAGGCCGTTACAACCAGAGTTCAAAATAATGTTTTTTTTTATTTTCTAACAACTCCTTAATATAACGTTTAATTACATACCTACTGGTTTTCGATACAATCGAATTATAATTACTACATTTATTTGATAGCCATTTAACAACCGTCGTTTTCTGCAGAAGCTTGTTTTGATTTTAATAATTTCCCTGACTACGAATTGATCCGTTTTACTGAAAAAGTTATTTAAATTTAAACATTTAGATATCACAGCGGCCTATTTGTAATATTTTCAGATCATTTTATTAAATTACCATCAATTACGACCACAATTATTGTTTATGTTCTACTTCTATCTTAAAGTTTATGGCACTTTTTGATATGTCATACCGATTGTAAAGACCAACCCTTAGCCGAACCAAATTTTGTTTTGCTGTAAAGTCATTTGAATTTTTGATTCTTTTGAGTACTGATTGCAATTCTACGTATAAGAATAACCTCTCGTGTCGGACGTTAACCATTTCTTATACGATATATTGTGCAACGCGAATCATTACCCCTCTTATTTTTTTGTTTGTGTGTCTGTCTGTTTACAGATTTGCAGTTTCGCGTCCTCTTGAGCTCAACAGGTTGTCACCGGAAGTTCAAAGGTAAATTTGTTAAGTAAGCGTGAATAATTCTTAAAGAAGACCTGATGATGTGAAGGAGGTAGTTACAGACTTAAAGGAAATTGTAAACTGACCGTAAAGGATACGCGACGAGGGCGTAGATCGGATGTGAAGGAAAGAGGGATGGATGAATGGGATATACAAGAAGCGCAAGAATAGATTGAAGGAGACGTCGCAAAATGCAAATAATTTGAATACAGGTGTGGAAATGGCGTAAAGAAGACGTGAATGACACCTGACGGGGACCTAGACAAGTTGTTAAAGTGGTCAAAACAGCAGGAAGGAGTTAAATGTCGGAAAGTCGAAGAATTCAAAATTTGGGAAAAAGGGTGGAAGGAAAGGAGAGATAAAATGGGTATGGAGGGAAGGAAGAGTAGAGAAGGAATTAATATTGACAGTACCCAGTACCAATGAGGCAGAGGATGTAAATAGAAAATAGACCTAAGAAAAAAAGAGGAAATAACGATGACACAGGCCTGGGGAATAGGAGATAGGCGAGGTTCAAAAATGACTTTAGAACAAGGAAGCTTATGTGCGAAACGAAGGTGGAGGAATTAATGAGATGAACTTGACGGAATATTATACAAAAATTTGATACAACTGAATGCCGAACGATCCTCGAGATCTTCACACATACATCATTTTTACAATACACCTTAAGGGGTTGATTCTGTCCCACCAGATCAGCATGGCTTGTAAAACGAACTTTTGAATCGGCATTAGTTTGCATGCGCAAAACAAATTTTTTGATTCGGCACAAGTTTTCCTTTTATTCGAGATGCCTACATACCACATTTCCATTAAATATCGTAACAAATAAAAAATTGGGATTGCACAAATATAACATTTGTAATACGCATGCGCAATATTTTTTTTACATCTGCATAGTTGCCTGAAGTTTAAGAAATATTTACTAACACAGAAAACCGGACATTCATATGTTCTTTGTAACAAGAGTTATAAAAGAGAAACCCTTTTTGGAGGTTTGGGCAGTTTTTGGGCGGTTACTTTTTGGCCCGTTAGTCTACGTAGCCAAAAAACAATAGCGACCTTTCATATATCCTGAAGAACATGTGTATCAATTTGCAAAGCGATCGGACGTTTCTACACAACGTTATCGTGCACACGGACAGACGGACGGACGGACAGACGAACGGACAAACAGACAGCAATACAAAATTATAAACGGTCTCGAGGATCGTTAATAAGTAGAGGATAATGCGACTAAACAAAAGGGCACCAAATTATATATTAGAGGAGTAAAACGAAAATGGAGAAGAAAGGGATAGTGTCTGGGCGCAGGCGGGCGGTAATATTCGAGGAGGAGAATTAGTAAAAGAATGGATGCATGGGATATTGGTGCAACAGTACCGCAACGGAGAGTGAAGATGGAGAGCTTACGAGGAAACAGTAGCTAGGTACAATAGAGAACTAATAAGAGCCGAAATACTTAGGGAAGGGAAGAAAACATATTAAGATAATGGTAAGATGAGATGCAGAAATGGGGAGAGAGAGAGAAGGATAAGCGGAGATAAGAAGAAAAAAGAAAGCACATATAGCACATGCTATGAGAATGCAAAGAAGTGAAAAGATCAAGGGGAAGCAGGAGTGAAATGCTGGAAGAGAGGCGAAGAAAAGAGAAGTGAATGAGAATGATCCTAGACGAAATAAAATAAAAACCGTATAAATTTTAGGTTCTCTTTTGTAATGCCTTTTTTGCCCATTAGCGTCAATAAAGTTTGATTGATTGATATAGCTATGGGTATAATTTTGCCTCTAAAACTCATAAGTATTAGATCTATTAAATATTAATCTAGTGGATGTAAGATACAGGAATTATTTTGATGATTGTAGGGAGATGAATGTTCACGTCATTTTGCACAGTTGGGATTTAGGTTTTTCTTTCTTTAATTGTTTGAGGCGAAGATAGCGAGAGTACAGATTTTTTTAATGGGGAGATATATTACATTAGTGAATTCATCATGAGATAAACTCGCAACATGGAAACTGCTGATCGTGTTGTTTTTGGATTTGGACCTTTAACAGCAGTTTGAGATTGGTGGTAAATTAACACTAACAAATGAAAATTTAGTGATCGCCATTTTGAGTGATAAGCCACCATTGTGGGCGTTCAAAATTTTAAGATGTAATTAAAAGGGATCAGGATTCGCGTTTTGGTATTCAAAGCGACCCAGTACGATCCTCAGCATTCACGTGTTGATTGTTGAGGTGTATCACCCGCGAATATCGCAATAAAAGTTTCATTTTGCTGTTAGGAAGTGCGTAATGCAGTTTGGTTAGATTCGATCGTCTACTAATTAGAAAATTCTCGTACGAGGACCTAGTTGATTCAAATCAAAGAAAGATCCGAGTTTGAGTGGCGCGATCGAACAAAAAACTTAATCGGAACTTCGTATTCCGTAAAAAATAAACGCATCATAAACATTCTTTCGTTATCTAGTATCAAGTAAGGTGAACAATTTCCGGGCGACAGACTGAAAGTGTATCCATCGTCCATGTGAAGAAACATTTTCGCATTACTATGAACTTAATTAATTATACGGTGTAGAAACGAAAACTTTCCCTTTTCTGTAAGAAATCAGTAAAATTAACTGTGTGGTTTCGACTGTATTCAACCAACCTTATGCCAATTAAAAAAATTCCAAACAAAGAGTTTCCTGGTAAATAAGAACACAATAACACCCCCAATGTGTCGTTATCTTCGAAATTTTCCCTGGAGTCTTCAATTCCAAGGCGATTTGAAAACAGTAGCTGTCTAGTAACCTTCGACCGATTGTACAAGCAAAATCCGTCCCTCAAGCATCAGATATTGTTCCAGTAGGATTGGAGAATACCGCTCGCTTGGCTCACTCGCCAATGACACAACATTTCACTATGCATAGAATTGATTATAATTAATTTTCCCCTGTCAAATATCTTTTTAAATATTGATCCCAGCGAAAACGTGTATAGAACTTTTTGTGTGGAGAATTTCACTGCAGTATAAGAATTATGAAATTACGTCATGCTTAAAGAAACTACATTATCTACAAAGAATCTTCTTCGAAACTTTGCATATTGTATTAACAATAATTGTTACTTTCAAATATGAACAATTGACATTGGCATTGCCCCCGGTTGGGTGCCAGACTGTGTTCACAAGATATCTACGAGTGGAATTTTAATATGAGTATTTGCCAATCCAATTTTATCACTTAACTATAATTACTATACTGGAACACGCGCTCCGTCCGCAAGCGCGATCCGAGAGAGAGGGCCACAAGGGGGATATCTGTCCTACTCTCGCTCATGCACATAGTAGCCTATTTGATATGTTTTGAATTTATATTAGTGATCAGTTGCCCAATGAGTGACAGTGAGAGAAACCCCCCTTGCAGTTATGACTTCGACGGCGTACTTATCCGTGCCTGGTCCAACCTCGTACACAACCTCGATCCGAACGATGCCATATTCATATCCTCTTTCTCTTTAGGGTGTTGGGACGTCAGAATGTTTGTTTTCGATTTTTGTAGCAGGGTAGTGACGCATACCTTTGTAACGTGACCGACTTTTTCGCAGGAGGTGCACTTCAAGGAGTTACGGTTAATTCTGCAATCACGTGGTCTATGATTTGGTGGACCACATTTGAGACATAGACCAGCGATGTCCTATGAACTGGAATCAACATGCAGTCTTTCAAATTTCCCTTCAAAGATGCAACAAATTCTGAGATGGACTGATGTAGCTGTTGAATGAATAATGCTGAGCAACGACGGTAGAGACAGAAGGAAGTAAATGAACAATGTCGTAGCTTGAAAAGCAACAGGAAAAAAAGGGAAGAGAAAGAGACAATCAGGCAATCAGGTGTCAATGGAGGTACGCTTAAAGGAGCTGTGCATGTACACAAAGGATATGGCGTACCTACCCACATAGCAAACCTATATACATTGCATATACCATGTACATTCCACGTGGGATAATGTCCGATGTATGTGCATGGGTTATAAGTTTGGCAGACCTCACATAATACATAGTATATACGTTTTGGATGTCTTACGTATATGCATGTATATGCATCAGACATGCTATGTATATTGGTATACTGACAACTGGATATACCATGAATATTCCTGTAATATGCAAAAGATGTTAAATAGGATATTCTATGTATGTTGTATACATTACAGAATGGATGTTCTATAGAGATTCCTCTAACATTCGGGAAGGTTACTAGCGTCTATACCAGAGCTGGGCAGTATTCGATTTTGTTAATACTTTTTAGTATTCAAATCGTTTAAAGTATTCAAATACTTTGTAATTAAATACTTTTATGGAAGCAGTATTTGTATTTGTAACACAAATACTTTCACAAATATTTATTATTCGAATACTTCGCATAGTATTGGAATACTTAACCTTCCCTTTTTAACAAAAATCGACTACTCCAAAATTTCTCGGGAAAACACTTTTTCTTATTAATTTTGGTGCGTAGAATCCAAATCAATTCGTACTTTTCCGATCAGACTTCTCAATCAAAAGTTATAGACTAGAAACCAATTTCGAAAGAAAATTCAAAGGGCTGTAACTTTTGAACTAGTAGCCCAATCTTAGAACTGTTTGAAATTATGGATTCTACAGGCCACATTCTATAAGAAAACCAATTTTTTTTTCGGAGCTCAAAAAAAGGCAGTGTCCGATACAAATACTTCTCATTCAAGTCAAAAGTTATAAACTAGAAACCAATTTCGAAAGAAAATTCAAAGGGCTGTAACTTTTGAACTAGTAGCCCAATCTTAGAACTGTTTGAAATTATTACTTTTACTCCCCTTAAATTTGTATATAACAATAGAAATATAAAAAAAGCTAACCCCATATAACTTGATTTTTGAAGTAGTATTAAGACTTTTATCTAGTATACTATTTTACATTTTTAATGTATTTGAGTGACAAGTATTGGAATACTTTTTACTGTATTCGAATACTTTTCGAAGTATTCGACTACTTTTTATAATAACGTTTGTAACGTCGGTAATACAGTACACGCATGTATCAAATCCAAAACGCATATACATAACATATAATACCATGTTTATACATATCCAAAATGTATATTTATAGAATATCCATACTGAACATAAAATACATAATGCCTATCCGATAATGAGTATACATAGTATATACATAAGATGGACAGGATATTCCGTGTACTTTATGGATTTAAAATGTATGTACATAAGATATCGAATGCTATGTGGGTACCTATGCGTGAAGAAAATGTGGTAAACGTTTGAAATATGCTGAAAATGACGTGCCATTAAAAAAATTCATATTAAATCTAGCGGTATAATTTGGTTTCCCCTACCATTGTTTGATCGATATGTGTATTGTCACACATGCGAATTTGACATTATAAGCTAGTGGCCAATATATTTTAATTTTAAAATGGTCAGAAGTAAGTATTTGTAGATGACCATGTTCCTTTCGGATAACCCATTGCCCTTCAGTTACAGAAGAATTAGTTAGGAAGAAATCAGAACATAATGAAGGAATAATAAACTCGTTGGAGGAGCTGTCTTTACACCAAGAGCATGTCGAAAAAATCGAACACCTAAATAACTGGTGCCGAAATCTAGAAATTTTACTGCTGCAGTCGAATTTAATCTCCAAGATAGGTAGGTAAAAACAGTCTTAACTATTCATCATGCACAATTGCAGAAAATTTAAACAAACTTAAAAACCTCCGTTACCTTAATCTTGCGATCAACAACATAGAACGAGTGGAAAATCTCGAAAGATGCGAATCATTGGAAAAATTAGACCTGACGCTCAACTTTATTGGAGATATTGAAAGTGTAACCAGTCTAATTGCGAACACTCACCTTAAATACCTATGCTTAACGGGGAATCCGTGCTCCGATTATTCCGGCTATCGAAATTACGTCATCGCAAAGTTGCCGCAAATCGAAACGTTGGATAACGCAGAAATTACGCGAAGCGAGCGAATTAAAGCTGCGCAAATGTTGCGCCATGTGGAGGGCAAAGTTTTGAAAAGCCAAGCGGATTACTACGTCTTCAGAAATGAGCAGAGAGAAAGGCTGTCCCGACCTCAGGACGAGGTGGACGATGATACCTTTTGGAAGACAAAGTCCGAAAACGCTCCGGAAACGCGAGTGGAGCTAGCGAACAGGCAGAGAAAGCGCGATTGTACGGATCAGCCCGTTAAGGAGGTCAAAGCTGTTCGGCTATTCACTAAGGAAGGTCGTCCCCTGAACATTAACCAAACCAAACTTCCCTTCAAATTTGAAGATGACCCGCGGGAATTCAGATTGGACGTCGCCATATACAGGTATTTGGATTCCAACTTTATTAACGTCGATTTGGAGCCGACATATGTGAGAGTATCCATAAAGGGAAAGATATTCCAATACGTGCTTCCGGAGGAAATTAAGATCGAGGCGAGTAAAGTGCAAAGATCGCAGGTCACTGGACATTTGCTTATTACAATGCCAAAGCTAAACTACAAAGAGAGTTTTTTCAAAAACAGGGAAGATATCAAATCGACTGCCACTCATAAATCGGTAAAGGACGAAAAAAGGTACACACTTAACGTGGTATGTTTACACAAAGTTGTATATTAATACACTTGCAGACACTGTTATCTGGAGGTGGAACCAATACAAAATTGTTTGCTGTTGCAGATCGAGACTTGTGAAGATGTACCACCATTGGAATATTTTTAGTATAGTGAACGTCAGCTGTATGTGTAAATATATTGCTTAAAGCCTTCATATAAATAAGAACTATTCAGGTTGTTACTTACGTTTTATTTAAAATAGAAATTAAATTTGATATTCTTACGCCATCTAGCATCCTTTGTTATCCACCAGTTATTCCTGTAGTGGTTTATTATTATCACAATTCTTTGTTTCGCCGCCCCAGGTCGTTGCTATCCCGTCTTTAATTTGGAATTGCGGTCAGTTGTATTTCTTTTTCTTTCTCAAAATTCTCTTTATTTTACCTCAAGTTCATTTAGAGTTCCTCAACAACAAGTTTCTGAGTTTTCTCATTGTTTTCTCTTTTGGATTACCTTTTTCGCTGTATCTACCTGGATATTAACCTATTACCTACACAATACGTGCACGACATCACATTTTTACCTGGACCCTCCAGCTTACAAGATTAGAAGAGACAACGTCATGTGATCTACCCCGTTCTACCTACATAAACCTGGTGATTCTACTTCATTCTACAATCCTCACTACCTACATCGAAATTTGTACTTGAAGATTTCGATATTATTACTGAATTTCAACCGCAAGTACCTATTAACGAAACCCTTTTGGAAATTATTATCTTGTAAATTGCTCTGATAGATCTGATTTTACTTACGCTACTTGTTTCGCTACGAAGAATAGGTACCTTCTCGACAGGTTAAATCCGAAATGGATATCTCCAATTACTACTTACGTTACTTGCTTTATCCCGAAGAATTTGTTCATACTACCTGAGTTACATTTTAAATTAATTATATTGTACTGCTGTTGTATAGAAATTTAGTTTGTACGAGAAATTCGTGGTCGTCAAAATTATTGAATATTATTGAGTAATAATTACAGTTTTATTATACGATTTACCTGATCAGTGTCTGGTGTTAGACATTGCTTTCGCAATATTATTGTGCCGCGCTATTCACTACTCCTTTTGTTGTTTGATTGTGTTGTTATCTGTTATAGATGGGGCAGAACGCGGCTTTCTGAGCTCACAAGGTTGCGACCTGCAGTTCAAAGGAATTTTTTTTTATTCTCGACGACTCCTTGATATAACGTTTGATTACATACGGGTTTAATGACTGTCGTCTTGGCGACAACCTGTCGACGATAACAGGAGAGAATGCTATCTTAATTAGGTCTAGGTGACCAAAATAGGCGGTGTAGAAAATACGTAGTGTCTTCATCGCAAGCGTGGGATTTTGGTAATGGCTCTAGAGGTAGCGTAATTGATGGATGTCAAACGAATCAAACGAGTTAATTAATTAGGAAGTTGAATTCTGCCATTAGCCACCGAGCGGAAAAGTACGTTTTTATGGTTCGCCAAATTTTGTGTACACGGGTAGTTTAAAAATTCATAAAAAATCTTCGTTTAGGCACCGAGCGAGAAGCCACGATCAATTATTACGGGTTCTCAAGAGAACACGTGCGTCATTGTTTACTTCCATCTGCGGAAACAATCAGTGAATAAAAGATTCTGAAAGCGACGGTAGTCCGCGGCAACCTGGATGTGGTGGTCGGCAAACGGTACAGAAATCTCGAGCGCCACCAGGAGGTTTCAACCCCTTGCTCCTGGTCCAGGACGGCGGTTTCGGAGTGGAAATTCGCAACGCACGGGTACCCGGACAGAGAAATGGACAACTCCAGAGATCTGGAGGGCAAATGGCGGCTGTCTCTGGCGAATATATAAAACAAAATTACTGTAGGCCGTGTCAAATCGTAAAGGGGAGGGTTTACCTTCTGACGTCCATTTGGCCTGTATGGTAATTGCTATATACGGACACGGTACCCATTTCTCATACGGTAGTGGAAGCACAAATTGACTAACTGCATTTTATTTACTAACTACGTGAAAATGAAACGAGGAAAACGAACCCAATTTATACTTAAATTTATTTTTTGCGCGATCGGTCATTTCTGACTATTTACCATGGGTGTTTCCATGACAGTACGTAGAATTTACCAGTTGCTATGATTACGACGACGTCAAAATTACTTACCGATCTAAAAACAGAACAGCAAAAATACTTACCGACGCCTTTTTAAAAATCAACAGTCTTACATTACATTTAATCTTTAATTATTGTTACATTAAACGTACAATTTGTGCTGTTGTTTCCTATGGCAAGACGCTCATAAAGTCATAAAGGAAGTGCAAAGCTAGTAAACTACATCAGACACATGCACATTTTTATGAAATTAGTAACTTCAATTTTGACAAATAAACTGGTTACCTAGTGATGTACACCATACCACTTCGATCATTTCGATTTATTCTGCTCGTTAATTTCTTAGTGCATATTTATATTGGTTGCATAATTTTAATTTCGATCGCGCAAAAAATGTTATAAGCACGTCGAACGTTAAGGGTTACCGTTCTCAGACAATAATTGGAGTCGTCGCTTCGCTCCTCCTCCAAACAATTGTCTTCGAACGGTAAAAATCCCTTACCGTTCTCCATACTTAATATACTATATTTTCTTTATAAAGTATTTAATTTTTTTTTAATTTCTATGTTATCAGGTAAAATGAGAAATTCAATTTTGCGTGAAGCTTTATTTTCTAAAGTAATCAATTTCGGCCGAGCAGCCATCCTCAGGCTGTGCTAAAATATTATAGGTAGTACGATTCTATGAATTCTTTATAATGAATCAATCGCTTTAGAAAATATGAGCTTCACGCAAAATTGAATTTTTCCTTTTACCTACTCACCTACTTCTTTATGTAATTACCAAGCTCCCTGGCGTCCTAAAAATCGGAGACAAATCTTGAAATCTAAGTTAATTAAGCGCACTTCCTTTGAGACCAAACCCAATATAATCAGACGAAGTTTGCTGCAACACAATTAATTAACTACGGTTAATTATACTCACTTAAATAGCCGGATTAAAATTTCCAAATTCAGTAGCCCAGTAACTGCCCATTATTACATGACTCGATGCTTTAATGCTCGTCTTCGCTTAACATTGCAAAACTAAAATCGGTAATAATTAATTAACTAAATTGAAATTATAAAATATTATTCCTTCTCTGCTTCCCCATACCGAGGGCTGTCGGATGCCAAAAACATAATTGACGTATCTCTACGGTAGCAATTAGAAACCTCACAATTATGTGCGACAGCTGGTTTTCTTATCAGCGGTTAAAACACTACGCTAGAAATCAAAACTTTTACCCAAAATCGTCATGAAACCTTCAAATTTAATACAAAATTAGTAATTATAATGACTCGGAAATTAAACTTCATTTTTTTCGCCAGTAATGTGTCATTTTCCTGACTTATATAAATATAACTATTACCTTCTCCTAGCAAAAAAACTATAGGTATAGGTTCAGAACTACAGTCCATTTCAATGCCGAAGTCAGAGGGCATTTGAAGTAAGGTAACTTTTATGATATATTAAATATCGAACGTATTCTTGAAGCAATACTCCTTCAATTATTAACGATCCTCGAAATCGTTTATAATTTTGTCTGTCCGTCTGTGTGTTCGTGTACACGATAACTCTGCTCAAAGTCCGATCGCTTTGAAAATTACTACGCTTGTTTTTAAGGATATAAGAAAGGTCTCTATTGCATGTTCAGCTATGTAGACTATCGGGTCAAAAAGTACAGTCCAAAAACGATCTTCGCATCTGTATCGAATTTTTATAACTTTAAAACTTAAAAATGTTCATTGCAGCTTTAGTTTGGGCATAGAGGAAATACAATTTTCCTCTATGGTTTGGGAATAATATTTTTCAAATTAACTGTACCTAAAATTGGACTGTTTATGCATACCTACTCCTTGCGCTAAAAAAACATATAATAGTAACAAGCTAATATCGCTTCAGAATAAAATTTGCAATATTTCGGGCGCCATCTTGGACGCCATTTTGAATACCTCAAAATGCTCAACTCTGGGAGAGTGGTATCAATCGGTTCTGAAATTTACATAAAATAAGCTGTAAAAATCAGTCGAAACAAGCTTTTCAACATATGCACTAATTAGGTAATTGTACTATACTACAGTTTAATATTAATTTGTGGGCTGGTTTTTTTCTTGCCAAGTGCCTTTTTTCCCCAGCTTACTATTTTTACAGGGTGTACTACCATTACAAAGTTTATTCTTACATTGTAATTTATTTGGACTAACCTTCCGAGCGTTCACAATAATAACGATAATTATTAAACAAACGTTTGGTTATGTCAGCGTTTTAATTTGCGGTGCTTCCTTACAGTATTTCATAGCGTTGTTTACAACTAACGTAAGATAGCCTTAAATAGCACCTGGGGGTTAAGTACACTACAAGTTTAAATTCACAATTTCGTCACAAATACCTGGATATCGATTTTTCCTCGCAGTATTGTACGCCTATGGCAATTTTAAAAGTACGGAAATGAGCGTTTGAAATCTGGCAACACCGGTGGCCACTGTAACAAGTGTTATGTTATCCACGTGCGATGCATTGTTTATGTTTATGGGCTGCACAAAACGTGTTTTGTGATGGGCTGTGCGTTTGATCATAAACAAAAAGGTGGTTTATTACATATGATGTTTGATTTTTTAAACTATAGTTTATAACTTTAGTCTGTAATGGATATTCTTCGTCAAATTCGTTCCGAGTGCCCTCATGCGCCCAGTTTATTAGTGCTTTCAATTGTTTCCAGTGTACCTGCATACTTTGTTTTGAGGTACATGCGATACAAAGCTAATAAGGCATTGAAGAAAAAGGTTGTAGATAATTACTGGTATAAACCTGTACATTTTTCGGTCGATAATTACAATTGCAAACTTCACATTTACAAGAGCCGTCCCTGCCAACAGACATGCGCTTACTTTGACTTTCAGCGAATTGTTGAGTTTGTTAAAACTGCAAGATACACGTTGTGTTTGTGTATATGCTTATTAACTTCGCAAGAAATTCAAGATGCTCTAATCCTCATTCATGAAAGAGGAGTTAAAGTTCGTATCATAGTGGATAAAACAATGGCAGAGAATAAGGCAGCAAGAATTAGGCATCTTCAAGCTGCAGGTGGGCAATGTCCTCCAAATTTCAATGTGACTTAATTTTATTGTAGGTCTAACCGTTAAGACACAAAAATCTTCAGACGAAGTCATACACCACAAGTTTTGTTATGCTGATGAAAACTCACTTATGAAGCGTAAAATGTTCTTTGGAACTTTAAACTTAACAATTCAAGGAATGACCGGCAACTGGGACAGTCTGATCTTTACAGATAATCCCTACTTGATCGGGCAATACCACAAAGTATTTGAGGACTTGTGGAAGATTACTGAAGAATACTAAATTATTCTTAATTTAATAGTTACATATTTTTACATTAAAATTAATGATTACAGTGTGCATCATTTTTCAATCTCTAGGTTTTGAAGCTCATTGTCTAAATCCTCAAGGTCATCATCGACAAATAGGTTCTCATTAATTGGGACCTCTCCACCTATCGATATTCCGTTAGGTAGAGTTTCTACTAGGTTAACTTTCAGGCGATCTACCGCCGCCATGGTACCCGAGTTATCCGCCTCTTGTGCTTCCAGACCTATAATATCAAGCTCCAATTCTTTATATACATTATCATCTTCGTCCTCGACAGCGTAATAATCGAATGCCTCATCACCCTCCTCCATGTCTTCATCAGCCACCAAATCGGGATTAAAGCTAAACATCTCCCTACCAGACAGCCCCACTTGCCTACCGGCTTTGAAATCGCTTCGTTTCTTGTCCTCTGCCTTCTTCTCAGCTTCCGCCTTCTCGAACAGTTTACGCTTTTTCCACGCGACGAACGTTTCCAAGGTGATTTTCGTTTGATTAGGACCAAGCGCTGCTCGTTCCCTCTCGATTAGATCTTCTAGGGAAATTTCGTCTCCCTTGTCCTCCTTCTTCTTGTCTTTCTTCAGGACGAATCCGGGAGGGAGAGCGTGCCTGTAAATACACTTTTCGCCGGAGGGGCACTGCCAAAACCAACCATACTTCGATTTTTCGACGGCTTCCAAAAAGTGCTTGCAAATCTGAAATGTTTTGCAATAAAAAATAAGCAGTAGGTCGTAGCTGAGGGGTGTTTCACACTGGGAAATGGTACACAACATGAAAGCAAATTCCAAAATTTTCAAAAATTATTATAGTGAACCACCTTTTTTTAAATTTTTAAATTAAATGGTCAAAAACCCCTCGACTCGTGGTACTCACAATATCAGTCGTTGGTATCTTATTAGTCTCGCCGTGCTTCTTTTCAACCACTTCTGCCAGTTTTGTGACATCCCAACTATCCATGGCATCTTCATCATCTCGCATGTCGAAATAAAGCGATCGTTTCTCCGCCTTTCGTTCAATGGTCAAATCGTGCGAGAACTTACACTTATCGCCTTTCGTGCATTGGCCTTGTTTGAAAAACGCACAAACGACCGACTTAGGATCGGCACCTTTCTCGATCTTTTGCGACTGTACCGGTTTGAACAGCATCGCCAGCTCCTTCTGTTCTTTAAGCTTCTTCTCTTTGTCTATTTTTTTGCCGGAGCCATCCAGCATAATCGGATGCTGCCCGCCAGATTTAACCTGCTTTTCGACTTGCTGAATAAACTTCTGCTGTTTAGCGCCCTTTTTGTTTTTCAATCCGAAAGTTTTGTCCTAAAAGCAATCATAAGCAAGCCGACCCATAAGTGCTCTGTATTTCCTGACCTCTATCACTTTCTCCTTCTTTTTTTGTTCGGTTTTTTTACTAGACGCAGCTGCTTTTGCTTTTGGAGGCATTTTTCAAATTAATTAATCACTTTTCGATAAAAATATTTCCACAAAATCCGCATGGAGCAGACGGTATCAACGAAAAAACTTTTTTTGTTCGGTTTTTTTACTAGACGCAGCTGCTTTTGCTTTTGGAGGCATTTTTCAAATTAATTAATCACTTTTCGATAAAAATATTTCCACAAAATCCGCATGGAGCAGACGGTATCAACGAAAAAACAAATTTGACAGGTTTTTGACAGAAGTGACAGTTCGTTTCACGAAATATCACGAACTTTGTTACAATGTTGACACTACTAATACTCCTTGTACAGTGTGTTGCGTATTCACTCGAGAAACATTTGCAATGTAGAAGCACAGAACTTATTTATTCAATGGTAGAACGTGTCTTTAAATTAGAACTTCTTGTGACAACAATATATTAATTTGTTTTTTCATACTTTTTCGTATACTATATCAATTTAAATGATGTAGAAATACGTCACATATGTTCAGCTTTGATTATTCAGTATTGTTTGAAAATTCGCGTTGTGGCTTATGCCATTTTTGAGTGAAAAATTGCTTTTCTTTCCATTCCTAGAACAAAATTTAAATATTCGTTACTAATTTTACAGATTTCTCAAGACGTACAGTTCGTAAGGATTATTAAAAACTGTAAGTAATTAAGATTTTCTTTAATTAATTGTCTATCGATCGCTTCCATGTGTGGTATGTGTAAATCTGGCTCTGAAAGCCTCTTTCTTTCTCCTTTGTCAATTTGTGTGTATACCGAAGAAATATATGACACACCGCGTCGAACCGGTTCAATAATTCGGCATAGTAGAGGCCTGTGACCGGTTTGCCCTTCTCCAGATAGATCAACGGTCATCTTTCCGGCTGATAGGACAGTTTTCGCCTTCTTCGGAACTGATTCGCCGTGTGAAATCCACTGTTTCCACTGCTCCTTGGTCTCTGGTGTGTACCAGTGGATCCATAGGTTTCCTCGAAACGACGCAAAAACGCTTTCGCATTGCGCTTAAACAGCGTCAAACCATTGAATAAAAACACTATAAGAAGCCTAACCCCGTGGAAATAAAGCGCGACAGAGTTTGAACTGAGAATATAATGGGAACACTGTCAATAGAGTCGATTCGCTGAGAAGAATGAGAATTTGCTTTCCTCCTATTTACCGCAAAGAGAGTTTCACAACCAATGCGGGTGCAAGGGGATTTGTGAGATTTGTCGCGCTTTCTTCCATAAGCGTTAGGCTTCTTATAGTGTTTTTATTCAATGGTCAAACATATAAAAAGGTCTCAGGGTTCCGCTTGTCCGGAATGAGCAAACGCGGCACACATCCCGCCGACAGCTTAGTGCCTAAAAAGAGAAATACATTAACAAGAAATAGTATCTCAGGTAAATACTCACCATCATAGGTCAATAAAGAGATAATATTAGCAATTGATGCTTCCTCTATCGCTGATGTGAAAGAGAGTAAACAAAAAATAATACAATGCATGCTAATGTATAATCATTGTATAATGTAACAATATGTATACGAATACGGTTTGTTTTTTTTTAAATCGATTGATCCATTATTTTTTAGTACCTTGTACATTCAAAATGGTGACGTCTCTGTGGAAGCTAGTTTGGCAACATTGTCAAAGATTCAATTTTATATAAAATGGCTGCGATTTTATCAAGCGTACGTCAAAAATTTTGAAAATAAACGTATATTAAAATAGCCAAAGACCCATTGGGACATTACCTCAAAACCTTGTACTGATGATATATTTATAGTTATTGTGGTTAAATAGATAATTCCGAATTGAAGCCATGATTCTTCAAGAACCTGTGAAGGTATCAATTAACCTTAAAAAAAAAGATGTATATTAAACATAATACTTTCAGGCAGCAATATGGCATTGCTTAGATCATTACGATTATTTAGACGCCGTTTTTTTATCCGAAAGATTACACGCTGAAGGTAGTGGTTCATTATGTAATATGTAGGTGTTTAATCGGTTGATTCTAGTGAAAACCGATGACAGTTTGTTTATGCTTGCTACCGCTTACTATAGGAGTGGGAAGATGGATCACGCTTATTATGTGTTGAAGGATCGCTTCGGTTCAACTCCTCAATGTCGCTATTTGTTTGGTTGTTGTGCGTACGAAATGCAAAAGTAAGTAGGCATTTTTGGTGGATATTCGGTGTAAGCAATGAATACAGTGTAGTTTGAACGTTATTAAAATTCATTTTTGTTGTACAGAATTTACATTAGTTTTGTTTCAGATATTTCGAAGCAGAGGCGGCATTGTTGGAGCGCGAGGGATCCTTTGATAGTTTGATCACCGAATTCGGTGAACAGGCTTCCTTTGCGTTATTTCTCTTGGCGAAGATTTTGGTTAAAACTGAAAGAAGAGGGAAGGCGGCGGAAGCTTTCAGGAAGGCGCTTAAATTGAACCCATTTTTATGGTCAAGCTTTGTAGAGCTGTGTAATTTAGGAGAAAAACCAAATCCGAACAGTATTTTCCAAGTGTCATCGTCAGATAACGTTTCACTCAGTATGAATAACGTAGAAAATATGTCGACACCGAACATGGATACCCAATCGTTTATAACACCACAACAGCTCCCTATTTTAAATCAAACTCGTCTCAATTCGAAGGTTTGCTCGCCAGACGAAAGCCCACTAGCTAATCCACTGTGTTTGTCGGGACTCGGATTATTACCCCCTTCTCGAATAAAGCCCCTAAGAAATCGCTTGGCATCCGGATCTATTAGTCCCCAGCCGAGTTTTGGACAGTTGCAGTTCGATAGCCCCGATACATTTATGTCGACACCGATAGTTTCTCAAACGACACTCACCGAAGTGAACGATCAACACAAATCGCTAGCGAAAAAAGTTAGAGCTCATATGGGACACTTAATTAATCGAAAGGAACCTCACTTGCAAAATAGTAAACCCGTCTTTAGCCAGTCTAGTAATACGATTTCCCCAAGTACTCCCACTCCCGCCACTAACATACAGTCGAACGTACGGCGTAGTTCCCGCATATTTAGCAGCCATAGCTACTCGGTTAAAGAGAACAACAAATCTCCGAATCGAAATAAGTTTGCGACACCAAAGTCTCCGTCGAGAAAAACAAAGCAACGTTTTGCCAAATGTAATTTAACCAAAACGGACACTTTTACAGAAAACGCCAAAAATCGCCTCGAGAAGGAGAAAGCGGAAACGATAACCTCGACTGAAACGAAGAATAGTGCAATAACGAGTCAACAAGCTGCCATAAAACAAAGTGCCGAAGGTCTGATGTGTCTATTACGAAGTATGGGCCAGGCCTATCTCAATTTATCACAATTTAATTGTAAGACAGCGATAGTCGAATTAAATAATCTCCCCTCTCACCATCACACAACAACTTGGGTGTACTCGATGATCGGCCTGGCGTACTTCGAGATGTCGGAGTATGAGAATTGTATAAATTACTTTAGCGAAATTCGTAGTAAGGAACCGTATCGAATAGACTATATGGACATTTACTCGTCGGCCTTATGGCATTTGCAGAAAGAGGTCACGCTGTCGGCTTTAGCCCAAGAACTGATCCAGCTAAACAAGAATTCGTCGATAACTTGGTGCGTGAACGGCAACTGTTTTTCACTACACAAGGAACACGATACCGCCATTAAGTTTCTGCAACGCGCCGTGCAGGTCGACCCTTCCTGTGCATATGCTTACACCCTCTTAGGTCACGAATACATCATGACCGAAGAGCTAGACAAGGCAATGAGTTGCTTTCGGAACGCAATTCGTATCAACCACCGTCATTACAACGCGTGGTTTGGCATTGGCACGATATACTCGAAGCAGGAACGTTACCAGTTGGCCGAGATCAACTATTGGAGAGCGCTCTCGATCAACCCCCATAATTCCGTTCTCATGTGCCATGTCGGAATGGTACAGCACGCGTTAAAGAAAAGCGAGAAAGCTCTTCAGACGTTTAATACGGCCATAAGCAACGACAATAAAAATGCGCTGTGCAAATTTCATCGGGGCTCCATTTATTTCGCGCTCGGGCGCCATGCCGAAGCGCTCAAGGAACTGGAGGAGCTAAAAGAGATCGTACCCAAAGAATCTTTGGTTTATTATTTAATGGGTAAGGTGCACAAGAAATTGGGAAACACCGACTTGGCCCTGATGCACTTCAGTTGGGCAACCGATTTGGATCCGAAAGGGGCCAGTAGTCAAATAAGGGAGGCCTTTGATCCTACGGTTGGTAGAAATGCCAATGACGCCGAGTCATCTACTTCCCCCACCGTTGAGGAGTACCAGTCCGAAAGCAACTCGGTACAACAGCAAGAGGAATTTGTCCCTTTGCCGGAAGAGAGCGACGATAGTGCTTAAATTCACGTTCCTAGATAGAAATTCTACGGTCTCTTTACATTAGCGTTATGTACAAACTTTTCTTTGAATTTACCAAAAGGACATTTACGATTTAATTTAATGTGATTTGTACGAAGTTTTATGTATAGTAATAATGTGTATATTTTGTTTAGTTCTATCATTTCTACATTATTTTAAAGACACACAAATTGTGATCATACCTTTCTCGATGATTTAAGTTATTAAAGATAATTGTAAGTACTGCCAGTACAGTATAAAATGGATAGCTGGTTTAATTTAATAAACAATATGGAAATATTTATGTTACTATTTAAACATGTTTGACTGCAATGAAGACTCAGATGAAGCATTATTCTATCTTTTACTTAACCCACAAAAATCTACTTTTTCATGACCAGCATAGTAGGCAACCGAAAACGTCTCAAAACATTTTTTTTTATTTATTTGTTTAACCAGACACCATACAGAATAAAAATTCCAATTACATGGCACTGGGGCTCGGAACAAACATTAGGACTTAAGAACTAATTTGATTTATTATTGCATTTAGGGGATTGCGAAAAAAGTACTACGCGCGTAGGGGGCGCTGGCGTGCCTTGAAGTATCCTCATTGGCGACTCAAGCCGAGTTAACAACTTCGCGTAACAACCTACGGTGTTCATGACCACTCTACCTTCACCCCCTTTATCTTTTGTTTTAACCACTCCCCCTTTAATCCCTTATTTTTCAATATCTGGAAGTCAACCCGCAACCTCCAACTTTTCCTCACCTATTTTCAGACCAGTTGAGAATTAAGAACACATCTACATATTTAAAAAATATAATAATGAATAGATTCAGTGTATAGGGTGTCCAATTAATAATGGTCACAGGCTATATTTATGGAACCGTTAATTGCTCAGCTTCGGGAAAAAAATTTTGTTAACAAAAAGGGCCAAATTTCTGGAAATTGTCAAGTTTCTAGCTTCGCCGCTAGAGGGCGTGCGATTCATGGTTAAGTAGAAAAATGACTTTTTCTAAAATATACCCAACAAACGCATAAAAATGCATGCACAGCAATTTTGCATCATTTTGATGCAGCACATATTGCTCTAGCTCATAAAATATGAGGAGTGTGGGAAGGGGAACATCTCTTTAAGGAATTAAATGTAACTTCGGATTAGATTAACAGATTTTTACATAATAGGTCTTATTGGAAAGAGCGCTCTTTGTGGAATCATATTGTAACGGAAACGCTCCAGACATGACGTCGCCTTTGGCGCTCTGGAATTTTCTACGCGCGCGATAGTGGGATTTGTATAGGAATATTCGAGACTATCCGGTAATTACGCGAGTGTTCTGGACTTACATTGCTTGCGTGTATAAATGGTTGCGGACCGAACATCGCAGTCAGTTTTACTACCGAACGAGATCGAGTACGTATGAAACATCGAGCGCGGAAATATAAATTGCGAAGTGTGTAATATAAATAGTCGATATAAATTGTACGGTTTTTATAGCGTTTTAGTTTTGTCTAATAAATATTGATATAAATCGAACCCGAATTTATAAATCACGTTACAATATTTTACATGAATAGAGTCTTTTTAGTAAATGTGCTGCGTGGTAGAGGGCGCGATGTGACGTTAACAAAAACTTTGTATTATTTTTTGAAAATTTCAAATGGAACGATATAATTATTATATGATATTATCAAATAAGGGGAAAAAGTGAGAATGTCAGTGAAAACTGCATTTTGCTAACTGTTTTCTAAGCAGAGATATGGCGAAAATACGAACATTCACAAATTTAAATTGCAAAATTGATGATCATTCAAGTTGGCTTTGAGGGTACATATGCATCTTTGGTGCAATTAAGTGTTTTAGTTAAGGACAAGATGGAAAATTCATGGCCTTGTAGGCAAATTCAACTAAGACAAAATATGTAGAAATTGATGAATCACAACTCATTTATCGCACATAGATTCAAAACCAAAGAGCTTTGATTTGCATAATATTTCGCCCCCGAGATATGTAATTCGCCCCTCGTTCGGGGTTTCGAACGTACAGTTGAATGAACTCATTTGAGTGCAGGTTTTGCCGCCCCGTGACTGCTTCATTCACGGAGAAAATTTTAATTACGAACAACAGGTCACTACACACACAAACAACGATAAGCCACATATTAAAAGAATGGCTGTTCCGTAACTAAGTTTTTCTGTTAGACCACCAACAATCTTAGACCATATAGTACATGGACTGCTATTCGCCCTATGCTTTCAATACAAAATGGATGGTCACGGATAGAGGGCACTGTAGTCGTGGGTATGTGAATCTCAGGGTAAACTAAAGTCGCGTAAACACCACTAGGGTCGCTTAAAGAGCAGTTTTATAGTAACCGCGTAGTACAGGAAGCTTTAAATACTCTTCATTATTTGCTATACGTCCACAAATAAGAATAAGTTTGCTTTTTTAGGGATATCAATGCGATTAATTAATTGACGTTTGTAAATTTATAGGTTGACAATCTCAAATCGTGCCTAATCGGACAACTTCGGACAGACTCGTTTACCCTGAAACTCACATGCCCAGGCGATGTCCTTGACTATATTTTAGTTACAATTAGCAGTCCATGTACTATATGGTCTAAGCCAACAATACACACTGCTACATGATCTCCTTGAGTGAAACCAACGATGTACCTATCTATTCTTCTCAGATTTGCATATTCTCTTCATTTATTGTTAAACACAATAGACCATGTATAATGATCAAGAACTAATAATTATGTAAGCAAGTTTATCGAAAAGCTGTACAATATTTGACTGGAGATGCACAAATACCTATTTCTGTTACGTTGAATAAATTACTTATTCAATGTATTTACTGCATTTTTCTATAATGACACCTTCTGTAAATTACCTGGTTTTCAGGTAATTAGTGGACTATGTAGGATTGTTTGTTATAACATTTTTTAATTACCCCTTTATTTCTTGTGATTTGTTCTAATTATTTTTACTGATTTATAAAGATTTTTATAGGTAGTTATTAGGTACATGTGCATGAATGAATTCACTTAGGTATGGTAGGATCCTAAAAAAACCGGCACTTCGAACACTTTATATACAAGGGTAAACAAAAAAAATTGTATGTTTTTCATAAAAATGGTAGCTAACATTTAAAATTCTGTTACAATGATTAAAAATACATATAACATTTATACTGATTCTAAATAAATCCTTATCTTTTCAAAAATTAATAACAATTGTACATTTAGCGTATTACTTATTTATATCTATGCACGACCCATGGAGAATTTTTCCGAACATCTTTTGTGCGGTAAGATGACTTCACTTTTTTGCCCTGAATTCACTGGTAAAAATAAAATTTAATTGATCCTCCTATTTTTTGAGGGACAAATATTCCTGTTGATAAAGTTGATATCAGTCCATATTGAAAAAGAAGTAGGTAGTAGTAAAAAATTTACCGGTTTCTGTCGCTACGAGTATTGGAAATTTGAAAAAAATTCGCCAAGTTGATGTGAAGTTTGTGGGACTCCATCAAAAGGTATTCTCAAACGGAAAGATAAATAGTCGAATTTTTTTAAAAGTGCAAGAATTTTTTTATATCCACCACTTTCACTAACTTGACTTTACATGAGCAAAACAGTGACACTTTTTTAAATAAAATTGTCAGTGTCTGCCATTAGTAGTCGTATATCTCGCTTAGGAATGTAACTAAAAAAGGGAATTGTATTTATATCGGTAGCGTTTCTTTTATATAATATACCACGACGTTTCCTATGTTTATGTTCCGCTAATAAGTGAAAAAATGCCTATGTGTCATTTGTTATCTATTGGGCGCAACTTTATGGAAAGCAAAGGCCATGTGCATTTTTTGCTTTTGGTCGCATTTCTCGAAATAGATAATTTCCACGAAAACTTACTCTTAGTACAGTATGCAGATAATTTTGACCAGCAAAAGGTGGTCCGATTTTGTTTGTTTTTTTTTTATCGACGCAGAATTTTGTTTTCTTTAATTTACTAAAGAAGTGTTATTCATAAAATATGGACCGTTTTCGAGTTTTAAGCGAAAAACTGAAAAAAGTCCGAACGTTTTGAGGTTTTTTGGCTGCCAAAAGTTGTGGCGGAAAAAATTGGTGTACACTCTTCAAATACACGTTATTTGGACCTAAATGGACCATTTAAAACGTTAAAATCATTTACACCACATTTTGTGGGAATCGGCTCTTGACTGCTCCGCATGGATGGGATGCAAAAAAAATGAAAAAAAATTATGATTTACAAATCAACAGCATTCAAATAAATAAATAATAAATAGTAATTTATCTAATCCATATCATTAGGAACGGCGTAACAATGTGTAGGGTAATGCCAGGTAGTTTCTTTTGTTTTCCCTTTCAAGTAATGAGTTGTCGCCTCAGGCGTTATAAGTGCAATTTGAGTTGCCTATCCTTACGTTAGCGTTTTGATTTTTTTCTGAAGATCTCGAAACATATTGTTTAAAAGATATGCCTTATCATAATAAATAGAAATAATATCTTTAAGTACCGCCGTAGGAAATACTGGCGGATTTCCAAACTGGTGCTGTACGTTTTTCTACCCTCATTACAACGGCTGTTATCTACAAAAAACGATTTTTCTATTCATCGATCTTCCTAAAAAACTAAGACCGATATTTCAATTTTTTTAAGTACCGCCGTTCTTTTCATCATTGCAAAGAATATCCACTATCGAGAATTTGTTAAGACTTCAACTACAAAAGCAGCATTTCATAAGAAAGTTTAGCAATTTTTCCATGGCGGATTGACTACAGAGAAACCTTAAGAATTCCTGGGACCCCCGTTCTCCACTCGAGTTACCTGGAGCTTACCATCAGCGACTGCATCTTGTCCATAAGCAAGAGAGACCAAAAACTTCTGGTGATCCCATTCCGTCGACTATCGCCGCCGTCATCGTCTACAGATTTCGACTTGTAAATTACAGCTAGATGTTCAATTTTTTTACCTTCATTAAATTTCAGCTTTGTAATTATACAGTTTATTTTTGTGTGTAGAGGAGATCTGAAGCTTCCGGCAGAAGTTTATCGCAAGTGATTTTCCAGCCTTCCATTTATCGCGCCTTTATTTTCACCACCTCTTGGTATTTTATAGAAGTGGTCCGATGAGAGGCCCTTGAGGAACACCCGCTAGTATTGCTAGTTCGGTGTCATTTCAACCACAAACGTAAAAAAATAAAGCAATCAAGGCGATATTGCTATAACAGATAATGGGAGACTGATCAAGACACTGCAGAAAACAGGACCGGACATGTTGTTTGTGAATAACTGTACGCTTGAAACAGATTCTCAGCTTATGTCTCCAAAAGTTTCCTATAACAAAACAAAATAAATAAAATGTAACTTTAAAATCTGGACCGGAAAGGGATTTATTAAAAAAAACAAATAATTGTTAAGTGAGCTAAAATGCATTTATTATAGATATCTTGAGAAAAACCACAGAGGATCTACTAAACCTAAGTAACATAATTCTTTGGTAAGCGAACAAGTTTTACATAAGAAAGCAAAAAATCATTACCATCCAAAATAAAAACAAATCTTTCTGTTAAAAGTGTCTTTTTCTTTAATAAGTACAATTACCTTACTCTAAAATTATAATCTAAGCATCAACAAAACAATTATATACCGATTTAACAATTAGGTACGGACAAAAATATTAAAATTCTAACACTGGTTATACGAATTATCCAACAGTCTAATTTATCAACATTTATATAAAATAAAAATTCTTCGATTAATACTTAACAACCAATAATAATCGCAAAGTACAGTTTAAAAAGTAAAAGTTACATGGCAAATAAGAATGGAAAATTAATACTAACCGGTTGCGGCTTACTAGCTGCCAGCAAAATCCGAATCTTGGTTTGAAATAGACAAAAGGCGCTGTATAATTCTGATCACAACAAAATATCATTTAGACTTCTAATATGAGACTCGGATATTGTAATTCATTTCTGTATCGTGCGTTAAATTAGGGTTTTTCATTATTCGGCGTTTCGATGTACAGTGCAAATACCTACAAATGTATTTGTATGTTGGTCAGTTGTGCTATCCGTCTACCAGGTGAAGTAACTTGCAACAATTTCTCTTTGTCACTATTTGTAACGGGACCTCTAAAGTGTAATGGTGCAAGCGGTAAAATATTGTACAGATCACAACCTAACGTCTAACCCAAAACCTAAAACGAACTATAAAACCAACAATGAAATTTCTAAAAGTGTTATATATCCATAGTTTTACAATAGTAGTCTTATTTCTATCTCTAATAAAAGATAACATTTATATCAGTTGAAGCAATTAAGAAATTAGCATAAGCATTAAAGAATACTTATAGGAGTCAACATTTTAAGAATATAACAATTATACAATACTAAACTCTTAGTATACACTTTCTTATGTACAAAATATATCATATTAATTCACAATGCTAATAAACCCTCTTTCTTATTATTATTTTTTGATCGCGATCGAATGTTTTCTTGGTCATTAGATTCATTGATACTGCTAGGGGTCGCGCTTACGTTCGGTAATGACTCGGCGGCGGCCGCTCGTTCCGCCAGAAACTTCTCAAATTCGCTACTGGTCACCGATTCTTCGGCTGTATTCTGTTGCGGAAAATAAAAATGTTTACGTCGTCGATTTAGGGGGATTACAAAAAGCGAGCGCTAGTAGTGGTTAATGAACGTAAAGCGGGTTAAGAACTGGGGAAGAAAAGAAGTAGCAATACGTACCGTGTCACCAAGCCATGCAGCCATTTCATCAAAATCAGAGTCCCTGGAGTTCTGTAGAATATAAATAAAGGAAACTAAACCCTGATTGCCGCACAAAAACACATGCTACAACTAGAAAAAGGAAAAGAGGGACTTACCTGGCGAGCTTGGGTCGCCGAACTCAAACCGCCGGAGATTTGATCGGGATTAAGATTATCCTTGTACGAACTGCCTCTAAAATGTTCCGTTTACAAACAATGAAAAATGCGTCGCGCGATCTTACCCCGTTTTGCTCTGCTCATACGTCGCGTTTCGCGATTGCGCGAACATGTCAAATTCGTCATCGCCTTTCGGACCATTTCTGGCTGTTACGGTACCGACTTGCGCCAGTTGTGCGGATGCGGAGACGGAAGATAAGTCTAAAAATGGGTTTGGTTTGTCATTTTTTATTTATAAGATTATTATTATTATTATTATTAGTGGCAGCAGACTGATAACCTGATGCTCGACCTGATGTCTGAATAGACATGCCCTTGTTGGACTCCTTGGTGGGTGGGGAGGGACGAATCTGTTCTGACATGGAGACCGATCAAAATAATAAACCTGAGGGAGCGTCCCAGGATACTCCTCATCCTATGTTACAGGTCCCAGAGCCTCTACAACACGCAAGCGCGTCTCCGGTCCCAAGCAACAGAGGAGAAAGAAGGCCAGGCTGGCCCAAATGGGTCAAACTGTTCCAACAGTCACCTCCAAACCATCCACCTCCGATCCAACCCTGGCCCAAAAGTAGGCTCCTAGAACTACCTCTGATGAGGCAGGCAAACGGGTAGGCGGAGAGAGAGAGAGGTCAGAGGACTGATTCAACCGCCGACGACGAAGGGCAGACCACAGCCCCAACCAAAGCGGCAAGACAACACCAGCATTTCATTGCCCTCATTCACAAACCCTGGGTTGTTAAATTTAAATCAAGGGTTTCTGGTCTTCGGCATAGAGTAAATAATATAAAGAGGTTCCATGCTGTATAAATTTGTGGCAGTGAGAGACTATCCCTGAACATAGATGGCGAAAAGCAAATGCCGACGCTCCCTCTGAATTCAAGAATAGTGTACTAAATTACAATTACCTTGACCTACCACAATTTGTCATTTAATAATAAACTTTTGCATATCGTTTGATGATGCCCATTATAGAACATTATCTTAGCTATATTTGCATCGCAAGACGGCATAGCGTTTTAAATGACATCACTGATTTACGTAACAATTATTTTATGAAAACTCAAATTCGTATATTGTGTACAATAGGCAAAAAAATTTCATATTTATTGTGTGCATGTTTTTGAACATGAGAAATACATGCATGTACGGGGTGCTTGGATTTGGCCCGTTTTTAATAAGTTTATTACACATGATATATAGTATTAAGTATAGGCCAACTCTGTGCACAGTTTGAACCAAATCTGCCCAAGCGTTTGGCAGTTACCTATCGTGTTCACGGACGGACACCATCGACCTCCTTTATAAAGCTTGTATCGCTTTGTTCTGTAGCTTAATTATCATTACAAAAAAAAAGAAATTTCAATGCTGTGGCGCCTTGGTATAGAATTCGGTTTAATTTTGAGGTTTTCGTCACCTATGTGCTTAGAAACACCATAGAGTCGGTAAATTTGCCATGTAACAAAATCCAGAGTGTGTAGAGCACCATGGACTAAATTACACTAAGAAAATTGACGAGAAGTATTTCAGAAAAATTTCATCACATACGTCATAAGAAGTAATCTACATAATCATAAACGTCCGACTTCAAATTCTATTATAGAATTATAGATAAAAGTGAAAATGGCCTTGTAATGTGATCGTCATCTACGCCTACGTAGATTTTTGCTTTATCTTCAAGCCATAAAAGTAATTCAATCTTCGTAAAGTAGGAAGTAGGTCAGCGAAGAGAGAATTTTCCTGATTTTTCTGTGCGGAACTGCCGACTGCCCAGTGCCGAATCAGTTCCGATGTAGTATTTTTTGAATGCGTTTCTAGTCTATAACTCTTGATTGAGAAGTCTGATCGAAAAAGTACGAATTGTTTTGGATTCTACGCACCAAAATTAATAAGAAAAAGTGTTTTCCCGAGAAATGTTGGTGCAGTCGATTTTTGGTAAAAAAGGAAGGTTATACNTCTTACCCCGTTTTGCTCTGCTCATACGTCGCGTTTCGCGATTGCGCGAACATGTCAAATTCGTCATCGCCTTTCGGACCATTTCTGGCTGTTACGGTACCGACTTGCGCCAGTTGTGCGGATGCGGAGACGGAAGATAAGTCTAAAAATGGGTTTGGTTTGTCATTTTTTATTTATAAGATTATTATTATTATTATTATTAGTGGCAGCAGACTGATAACCTGATGCTCGACCTGATGTCTGAATAGACATGCCCTTGTTGGACTCCTTGGTGGGTGGGGAGGGACGAATCTGTTCTGACATGGAGACCGATCAAAATAATAAACCTGAGGGAGCGTCCCAGGATACTCCTCATCCTATGTTACAGGTCCCAGAGCCTCTACAACACGCAAGCGCGTCTCCGGTCCCAAGCAACAGAGGAGAAAGAAGGCCAGGCTGGCCCAAATGGGTCAAACTGTTCCAACAGTCACCTCCAAACCATCCACCTCCGATCCAACCCTGGCCCAAAAGTAGGCTCCTAGAACTACCTCTGATGAGGCAGGCAAACGGGTAGGCGGAGAGAGAGAGAGGTCAGAGGACTGATTCAACCGCCGACGACGAAGGGCAGACCACAGCCCCAACCAAAGCGGCAAGACAACACCAGCATTTCATTGCCCTCATTCACAAACCCTGGGTTGTTAAATTTAAATCAAGGGTTTCTGGTCTTCGGCATAGAGTAAATAATATAAAGAGGTTCCATGCTGTATAAATTTGTGGCAGTGAGAGACTATCCCTGAACATAGATGGCGAAAAGCAAATGCCGACGCTCCCTCTGAATTCAAGAATAGTGTACTAAATTACAATTACCTTGACCTACCACAATTTGTCATTTAATAATAAACTTTTGCATATCGTTTGATGATGCCCATTATAGAACATTATCTTAGCTATATTTGCATCGCAAGACGGCATAGCGTTTTAAATGACATCACTGATTTACGTAACAATTATTTTATGAAAATTCAAATTCGTATATTGTGTACAATAGGCAAAAAAATTTCATATTTATTGTGTGCATGTTTTTGAACATGACAATTCAACTCATGTATAAAAATCACATAAGCCGCAGTGTAATTGTCACTTTGACAGCGGCAAAAGTTACCTGCAACTTTTCCAGCGACAAATGCACTAGTGGTTTTTTCACTTATTCATTTTCGAACCAATAATCGCATTATCCTTACCCATATGACTAGTTTGACGTCTGTCAATAATTGATTAGTTTGGTGAATTTCTTGTTCGTTAAATTGTCCTGCCGAATTACACTCGAGGTTTGTATTGAAACCGAATAAATTTGGGTTGTGGCAATTCAAATCTGTTTCCTTTTAGCAATTGGACTCGAAAAACTGTCAACCTAAAAATGCTCCACCTGCGGTGTCGCATTTTTATTAGTTGACAGTTTTTCTGGTCTAATTGCTAGGCAACAGATTTTCATTACCTAAACAACCCAAATTTACTCGGTAAAATACAAACCTCTTGTGCAATTATAAGTGAGAAATACATGCATGTACAGGGTGCTTGGATTTGACCAATTTTTAATAAGTTTATTACACATGATATATAGTATAGGCCAACTGTGCACAGTTTGAACCAAATCTGCTCAAGCGTTTGGCAGTTACCTATCGTGTTCACGGACGGACAGACGGACACCATCGACCTCCTATATAAAGCTTGTATCGCTTTGTTCTGTAGCTTAATTATCATTACAAAAAAAAAGAAATTTCAATGCTGTGGCGCCTTGGTATAGAATTCGGTTTAATTTTGAGGTTTTCGTCACCTATGTGCTTAGAAACACCATAGAGTCGGTAAATTTGCCATGTAACAAAATCCAGAGTGTGTAGAGCACCATGGACTAAATTACACTAAGAAAATTGACGAGAAGTATTTCAGAAAAATTTCATCACATACGTCATAAGAAGTAATCTACATAATCATAAACGTCACTTCAAATTCTATTATAGAATTATAGATAAAAGTGAAAATGGCCTTGTAATGTGATCGTCATCTAGGCCTACGTAGATTTTTGCTTTATCTTCAAGCCATAATAGTTATTTACGTTATAAGTCCGGTAGGTTACTTGTAACAGTACGAGTTAGACATTATGGACGAGGCGACGTCAGTAGCCGAGTCAAGAATGTCTTAAACGAGTACTGTTACAAGTACTACCGGACGTATATCGTAACGTATTTTATTTCATACTGTAAGTCTGTTTTGTATCATTATTTCATTTCAAAGATTACAAAATTTTATTATATTGTAAAAATCGCATTACCTTGTTTCTGTGGCAACGGCCGTTGCTATAGTTTGTAGTTTGTTGACAATTGAATTTTTTTCACTGAAAAATTGACGTTATAAACGTTGTGGGATGTTCCACTGTTCCCGATACAATCCTGTCGAAATCTCATGAAGCAACCGAAAAGTTGGTTCCTAAGAAGTCGGCCGCAAGGTATGAAAAACAGTACTAAGTGTTTTGCCAATTGAGGAACGAACATGGGGCGAAACAAGTAGAGGAAAAAGTCATGTTGGCATACTTTTTGGACGCAGTAAGTTTTTGAATTGAGATTTTTTGCCTGGGTATCGGTGTTAAAGCGTCATGGAGCATGGAAAAGCTCATCGACGGCAGAAAAATACATCGAAGGCTCGGTAGAAGGAAAAGTTTACATTGCCCGTATGATACAACTGATACAAGGCGGCGAAAATTTCATTGAAGTTCTACAGCAAAAGGAATCAAACATTACTAACTCGACATCCAGTAATAACCCAGGCGTAGTGTTGAGGGCAATACAAATTGTTTCATTACAATCAATGTTAATGTTTGAAATAAAGAATTACAGTCAAATTTATGTTGGGGTTTTCAATTAATTGTGTGAAGATGTCAAATTTGATGTATACAAATAACAGTCCGGTAAGTGTTGCTTAGCGACACTTACCGGCTCCGATGCTGTAATAACTCACCTACCGGACTCAAAATGATAGTGTAATCGAACATCTACCGGACAGTATGAAATAAAAGTAATTCAATCTTCGTAAAGTAGGAAGTAGGTCAGCGAAGAGAGAATTTTCCTGATTTTTCTGTGCGGAACTGCCAACTGCCCAGTGCCGAATTATTTCTGATGTAGTATTTTTTGAATGCGTTTCTAGTCTATAACTTTTGATTGAGAAGTCTGATCGAAAAAGTACGAATTGTTTTGGATTCTACGCACCAAAATTAATAAGAAAAAGTGTTTTCCCGAGAAATTTTGGTGCAGTCGATTTTTGGCAAAAAAGGAAGGTTATACACTGCCTTTTTTTGAGACCCCAAAAAAAAATTGTCTCAGATCGACCCGGAAAAAAATTTTCTTATAGAATGTGGCCTTAGAATCCACAATTTCAAACAGTTCCATGATTGGGCTACTAGTTCAAAAGTTACAGCCCTTTGAATTTTCTTTTCGAAATTGGTTTCTAGTCTATAACTTTTGATTGAGAAGTCTGATCGAAAAAGTACGAATTGTTTTGGATTGTACGCCCCAAAAGTAATAAGAAAAAGTGTTTTCCCGAGAAATTTTGGTGCAGTCGATTTTTGGAAAAAGGGAAGGTTATACACTGCCTTTTTTTTGCCCTGAAAAAAAAATGGTCTCAGATCGACCCCGAAAAAAATTTTCTTATAGAATGTGGCCTGTAGAATCCATAATTTCAAACAGTTCCAAGATTGGGCTGCTAGTTCAAAAGTTACAGCCCTTTGAATTTTCTTTCGAAATTGGTTTCTAGTCTATAACTTTTGATTGAGAAGAGAAGTCTGATCGAAAAAGTACGAATTGTTTTGGATTCTACGCCCCAAAATTAATAAGAAACAGTGTTTTCCCGAGAAATTTTGGTGCAATCGATTTTTGGAAAAAAGGAAGGTATACACTGCCTTTTTTTTGCCCCGAAAAAAAAATATTGTATATAATATACATCCTTATATATAGGTACAATGGTAGTATGGATGGAATTGATCTTTTCTCTCACAAATACACCATACTTACAGCACTCCCACATTAGTGAATTGCGCAAAAGCACCTTGTTTGCGTAAATTCCACACAAAATTGCTAAAGCAGTGTTAAAACGGTCTACGTGTACCGCTAATCCAACAAAAACGTTAGAAATTATATAATAATCAGTTATATTTTCTCACTGTACCTATTTAATTTTCATTGCTAGCTAAATTCAAATAAAGTTTGTAATTGGGTAAAGGTAAGGCGTTAAAATAATAAAATAAATAGTCTATGGCCTGAAAGAATTAAAAGACTCTTTGCATTGGAAGCATATCACATTCCGGTGATTAAATATAATGCTGACAGTATCATGGTCTGTGTCTGGTGCAAAGTAATGACGTAATTCAAATCTCAACCTTGTTGCCAGTATATTTAAATAGGTAATACAGGTTACATGCTGCTATATGGTAATACAACGATACAACAGCTTTGAAGAACAGTCACAAGAGCAACACTTCCTTACAAGATTTTCTACTGCAACAATATCCTATCCCATGACACCTCTTTATATTATTTACTCTATGTCTTCGGGCACCAAAAGAACCCATACACAGTAAGAAAATTCTAGAACCTTAAGGCTCTTCTGCTGGCACATCTAAGTGGCTGTGATCTCACGACTATAATACAAGGTAAAGCTCAAGTAGTAATAACATCAGTACTATCCTGGGAGATTTTGGCACAAAACACACAAAAGGTTCATATTATAACCCAGCTAGCCTCAGACAAGAGAATGGATCCTACATTGCCAACCTCTCAGAGACAGCAGAGGTACTGAGAGACGCCCACTTTCCCGGAGCCACCACAGCGCCATATCCCAATTGGCCAGAGGTAACTCCCTTCATTCCTACGGAGAATGACTGGGCGGTTGCCAGTCAGATGTTGGATGTGACAAGGGTGATCTGGACAGTGAAATCGTTCTCAGCATACGAATCACCACAATTGGATGGCATAATACCAGCCCTTCTGAAATGGGGTCTTATGGACTAAATGCCCCTCCCACTAATAGGCGTCATTCTTTGATAACGCACCGCAATCATGCCAAACTGAATTCCAAGTCAAAAAGTCACTATATTCGAAAGTTACTAGAAAAGTAACTCGGTTTGAAACTCTGCTAGGAGCACGTTATATAGAGCCGATTCTAACTCAAAAAGCACAGATATACACATAGAACAGATTGCTAACCTTATGTATTTTATGGGTATCACATTTAGATACACTTAACAGCGCCCTCTATTGAGCAGCAGTATAAACATGTACCATTTACACTTATGGATTTATGCATTAGATGTAATTTATCATGTGTATATGAATGTACAGTACCCGCTCATACACTTGTTACTGTAGCGAGACCAATCACACTCTAAGAACATTTTTGTAATTGTCACCAATGACCACATTAAATTTCCAAGTGTGTTTTAATAACTTCATTGTTGCATGATCTACAGTCAACTGTTACTAACAATGATCAATTCCAAACCAAAGTCAATAACCTTGGAAATAAGAGAAAACATCAACCATGTAGGATGTAAACCAAAAGTGAAGCTTGAGGGTGAAGTTCAGACAAGTCTACTCAAAACTACTTCATTTTCCAAGTCCAGATTACTCCCTGCTCAATAATTTATAAATAACACTAGAAAGTACAAAATTGAAACGCTTTAATCAGCATGACCTTTAGATTTTTCAGTATCTGGCGTTTCCTTATCAACTGTTTATGTGGTAAACCCTTATCGATTTAAAATTAAATTGCTATAACGGAACTTACTTAAGTTACCAAAATGATCGGACAAATCCGGCGGCCCCAGATCAATAAGACTGTCATCTGCCTGTGACGGAATCGGTTTCGGGCCCGGTCCAATCGCCTTAGCCAACACGGCCGAAGCCGACTGACCGCCCGCCTCGCGATTTTTCTCCCATCTACTGTACCTCAAGAACAGATTATTCAGATCGTCGTTAATCCGCAACAGGTCCGCGGTCAGTTCGTCGTTGGACAACTTGCTTATCAACTCGACGAGACGCTGCTGCATTCCGTGACATGTGGAGTTTAACTCCTGCAACAACTCTAATTCGTCTGGATGCTCGTTACCAGGCTGCATCTCGTTTAACATCTCTCCGAAAACAACCATGTTCGATTGGACAACGTCCAATTCCGACTGTAGTTTAGAACGTTGTTCGGGTGATAACGCTCCATGCGTGGGACTGGATACTAGTGGCGCTGTGGAGTAGGGCTGCTCGGGTTCTACCGGTGGTAATGTGGTCGCCTCCACACTCTGCAAAGGAAATAACTTATGTTGATGCATCTCACAACGTTATAAGGGAGATGAACTCTGGTAATGAAATCTGGTTGGTTTTTTTATGAATAAACACAAAGGGTGATCATTCGTTTAAACTTGTGTTTCAATATTTGTTTTTCCTTTTAGAAATTTGTTTAATTTAATTTTTTCACTTTTGTAAATTGTTCAATTTAGCTAAGGTGCTAGAAGTAAAACGCATCTGGTCTAATTTTACATGATTTAGGTATAAAAAGTTATATCTGGTCGTTTACGATAAGAAGTTTTATTGTTAGACGAAATTTCAGACAGGAAGATGCACATTTTTTACGAAGATATGCGCGTGTCTCGGCGTAAGTGGGGAGACAAGACCGTGATTATAATTCCCCGACCTCCGCGCTCGCCGCCATATTAAAAAAAACGAAAAAAATGGCGCTTTCTTCAGATTTTCGCTTATATCTTCGTTTGGGTGCATTTTAGCTACAATATTATAGACAATTTTTTTTAAACTTTGACATTTTTTCTCAGTTTTTTTGGGTGGTTCAAACTCGTGGGAATCTCCGCAACGTTGAGAAATACAGTGTAGGCTAAATGGGAGCAAAGTTGCCCCTTTTCGAGTCTCTTTTGTGACTAAAAAAAAACGAACTTGAAATTTTTGAAAAATCTTTCAAAGAAAACTGAGCTATCACGGAAACACTGAAGTTAGCACCCTCTATGGGCGCTTTTTCCAAGTAGTATTAGATTCGATACAAATGCGAAACTTTGAATCCCCATTTAACAGACTTCGTATTTCTTATCTTTTCCGAGGGCCCAATGGTTACCCTTGAATTTGGGACACCCTGTAAAGGTTACTAAAACTGCGAGTCATATTGTGAATAAAAACGAACTGAATGCTTGGAATAGTACTTTCCTGTCACTTCCCGGTTGGACCGCAAACAACCCTAAATTTTTTAATTCAAGTGACACACCCTGTATATTTTTACATTTTTGGATTCTTCAGACAATTTTACAGCCGATTTTTTCTAATTTATTCAAAATAATAAATTGAATAAAATTGAAGTGAGGTGGCTTATAGTGTCTTTTATTAAGTAACCAAATCTCTTCCTGCTAAGGCGCGCTTGTACAATGTCAGTTTAAACTTCAGATTAGTTTAACTGACAGATTTCAGAAACATGATTGGTTAACTTGTAAAATATATTAGCCAATCAATAAATTGAAGTTTAAACTGACATTGTTCAACTAAGTTGAATAATTCTTACAAAAGGACACTACACTAAAAAAGATCTTAATAACCAAGTTGCTATGCTTACCCTTTGTGGAGTAAAAATCGGAGCCATTGCATCTAAATCGGTTGCTGGAAATTCGATACCTTTGTTAATTAAATCTTGATAAACCGAAACGACTCCTGACAGTTCCGGTTGATGCTTAAAGGCGTCAGCCCAAGACTGTATCAAGTTCAATATCTTATCCTGAATGGCTTGCGGAGGATCGTTTTTTGGAGCAATTAATTTCACCTAAACATGAATGACATCCTTGTTCAATGATCAGCTACGTTTACTTACCAGCTCTTGCACGAAATCTTTGTTGCATGCCAATAAATGGAAATTTCGTCCGCAATTTTTTACGCACGTTTCCAAAACGGTCAAAGTGTACATGACAACCGTATAATTTCTTCCCGTATTTTGAGTGAGTCGTTTTCTTATCGCCTTAATCGCATCTTTCGGTCCGTCCTCCGTTTCGTTTATTAAATCGCAAATTTCCATGTTGAGGGCCCAATTTTCCGAGGCGAGCGTGCCATCTGTCGCCTGCTCTGCAATAAAAAAAATTCGCAACAACTTTCATGACAAAAAAGAAACTTTATTAGCACGACCACAAGTTTTATGACTCACTACATACACCTTAATTGTCCTAATTTACGACGCGATCTTTTTAATTTAACGTACTACGTAACTACGTGGAAAAAGCAATATTGAAAATAAAATTAAACAGAAAAATCGATTTGCTGTAGACAAACAGTCATCTAAACAAAAATAATAATGTATACCTATTTTGTTTCCCACTGTTGTAGAAAATGGGTTGCCGCCCAGCGCACTTCCAAAAAAAGAGGTCATTTTTAAAAGATATCGCCGGTTTTAACAAAAAAATAAACAGATTTAATGAAAACACTGGAAATTTTTCGATTTGATCACAATTGACAATTAAATAATTGTCATGTCATCTGTCAAATTCGTAGGGACAACAACAGCGCTCCCTACGGTAAATTTGTCGACTAAAACGATGTTGCCACCTTTGCACCTTCGATTGTTTGAATATACAGGGTATAGTTAAAGTTTATACAGTTTCTTTAAAGTGCTTTTTATTTGGATAAGCACAGGAGGCTACGAAAATATTCCCCATTGCTTGTATCGAAACTTTGTCAATTTCTTCTCCAGTGTCAAACTGTTGATCTCAAAACGCAAAACACATTTTCAATGAGTGTTGGGTTGCACCATTTTCTCTGAAAACATTTTTAATGAGGAATTGTACGTCTCATTCCCAATAAAACCGAGTTTTGTATAAGTGCGATAATTATGAGCATTTCGTCCAAAAGATGTCAAACTCGTTATTTATGCTAACATTTCGATTGGGAAAATATTTTCATCGTATACAACTTGTTTACATTCCTGTCTTAGAAAAATGCTTTAGTATATGCTGTTTTACGTTTTCCATACTCTTAAAGTCCCTAGGGATACAAAGCACCACAAGATCCCAGAAGTTTGATTCATTAAGGTTATCGAATTACGAAGGAAGCGGATAAATAAACCAAGAAAGCAATTTTGGGTACGTCCAATTATCTCCGAACAATCAACTTAAGGCAATATTTCATAATGTAGGTATACGAGCTCATCTCGTAAAATTTTATGGGGCATTAAAGAAATCAACTAAATTTGAGAAACGCCCCCTAGCGGCCAAACGATTAGAGATAACTGAATTCTGTTTGTGCCAGTGATTTTCTTTTTGAAATTGATCTCCAGACAGTACCTAGGTCCATTTTTCTCTATCTCTCAAAATAAAGGGCGTTTCCATAAGAAAGTGTACAACTCTGTACGTCCAAGACTTTCTCGTGTGCACTCTTTAACTCTTGATGCAATTCTAAAAGGCTGAAATCTTTACAGGGCGTTCATTATTTATATTTAAGTGAAATTTATGAATGCACTTGTATTGAAATTAGATTTTACTATAACTGTGTCATAGCACCGAAGTACCTACTTAATAATTATCAATTTGAATATCTTAGCATTGTTTATTTAAAAAGCGTTACTCCAATTGTTATACATTTACATGCACACAAAATTTGGTATTAAATCATGTGTGAAAAAAAATGTAACTTAAACTCCTATAAACATTTATATAAAGAGATAATTATCAAAATACAAATATATACAAAGTTTAAGTAGGTAGTGTTACATTTATGTTTATGGTGACAAATAATTAGGTGACAAGCTACAACTGTGATAAATTGTATCTAACATTTATTGAAAAAGCCAAACAAACTGCTGGTGTCGCCGATATTTTATTAAACACTGAAATCACCCCAATGAAAAGAGTCATTCGATGTTCCGGTACGGTTTGTGTACAAAATTCAACCTTTTAAAATCAACGTAATGCACATTCTCAAACTGACAAAACAACATGATTATTGCATTTTTTACACTACACTTTAAATGTTAATGGATCACATAATGGTTGCGTGTTGCAAAATGAAATGTAAACACAATAGGCGGTATTTATAAAAATTTCATACGAAAGCGTAAATCTACGTACATTGGTATCATACTGAAAGAAAAAAACTTAATTTGGTGAGGATTCAATGATGCTTAAAATTAATCTGCAAAAAATCCCATTTGATTACTTTTGCAGTTGACTACAAACCAACTGACCTAATTATTACAGCAAGATCTTGAAGTGTTCGCCTGTTGGCGTCTGTCCACCATTACTCTATCGATATGATCTCCCGACTCCCTACCCGCAGTTTTATCTAAAATTGCCTCCGCCAATTCATTAAAAGCTCTTTCTATATTTATGTTTGCCTTTGCTGACGTTTCCATAAATCTAATACCGTGTTCTCTCGCAATCTAAAATTAAATTCAAAAAGAGGCAATAATTGGAAAACAACCTACCGCTTCGCCTCGTTCTTTGCTAACAGTCCTCTTGTCCTCCATATCACACTTGTTACCCAGAATCATTTTTTCCACATCTTGATTGGCGTGCTAAAAGCTGAATGTATAAATTATGACAGGGTGATCGCAACTCACCTCGTCTATATTTCTTAACCATTTAACTATATTTTCGAAACTTTTCTCGTTACTTATATCATAAACCAACATAATCCCCATTGCTCCTCTGTAATACGAAGTGGTGATTGTGTGAAAGCGCTCCTGACCGGCCGTATCCCATATTTGCAATTTGATTTTCTTACCTCGAAGTTCGACGGTTTTGATTTTAAAGTCAATTCCTGCAACGCACTCATTATGTAACCCCATTTTATATTTTAAACAATTTCTCTTGGAAGATTTTAGGCGCAGAGAATATAAATAAACTTGAGGTTATCTTACCTATTGTGGAAATAAAGGTTGTGGTAAAGGCGTCATCAGAAAACCTGAATAAGATGCAAGTTTTACCGACGCCGGAATCGCCAATTAGTAATAATTTAAATAATAAGTCGTAAGTCTTTTTTGCCATTTCTTTTATATCATCACTTTACAGTAGAGTTCTTTTGACGTTCAATTTGTATGAGGTCATAATGCAATGACAATAGAGGATGAGTACAAATTAAATTGATTTTCAATTTTAAGGTCTCAAATATCCCTAGAAAACCGCGCCAAGTTTGAAATTAGCATTAAACTATCTTAAACCGCCATTTTTTTTAAATAATAGTTTTTCATTGCCCCAATTCCAAAAGCTATCTTTCACGAAAAAGAGGAATTGCAGGTTGTTCGCATTATGAAAATTAACAATAAAACTATATTTTGAATCATTTATTGAGAAATAAACAGTTTCAAATCGTACAAAACTTGATAAGCTCCTTTGAAACATACAACGACTGTCCTAAAAATGTAAATATCTAATAATAAACACATTGTAAATATCAAATGCGGAACTGTACCGACTGTACGATATCACACGTTTTGGTAGGAGAATTGTGCACGTGTTCGCACTTTTGTTCAGATCCCCAATTTGTTCGGATTAGCGAAATGGAGGCATAAATTTGCAGCGTGTTCGGATTAGAGAAAACTCGGATTAGCGAGGTTGTATATATACATAATCAGAAATGAAACCCTCGCGTCTCTGTCCGACTTCTTTTTATTAAAGTGGGGGAAATATCTTATAAACTACCCAAGATATATTTAATATATCTTCAAACTACCGCATCTGCGCTATACATATATAAAGCAATATTAGCTCTAGCGCAGAGGGCGTGTGTATCCACTAAAATGAAGTTAAACTATGTACCGGGAGCCTCGTGAGCAATATTTCGATCCTAATTCAACTCTGGCGATTAAAGTACTCCACATTACTTAAATTATAGATATGACATTGCAGCTGTCGCAGTAACCAGACTACCTAGCACTTCACAGCTGCGCACATAAGACCCCTCCTCTCCCTCAACCTGGTTCCATATGTATAATGTAGGTAGGTACATTAAAACACAAAACTTGGTTACAACCTCCCAATTGACTCGTTTACCAACGAAACCTTCCACGAGTTCCAATAGTAATTAATATTCCAATTCCAACGCGTCCTTATCCAAACCCAATTAAAACAATTTAGAAAGTAATCGTAAACGATTTACATAAACCGCATTTCCACTTGCATTCAATTCCCATTTGTAACATGCAACTTCTGTTAAAATCATAAAAATCCGGCCACAAATATGAAAGATAGCGTTGCACATGAGCAATCCATTTTTGACATGCTATTTCAATTTCAGTTTATAAGAAGAATTTCATTTCAATGCTTTTCTAAATAAGAAAATTGGAACTGCGCATGCGCAAACCTAAATTTGGAAACTAATGTTAGATTTTCCTTTGTTCCAAGCGCCAAAGTATCAAATTTCACTTAAATGCTTCCATAGATAAAAAAAGTTGGCACTGCGCATGGGCAAAATAAAATTTTTAAACTGGCGCTAGATTTTCCTTTATTCCAAGTGCCTATGTATCAAATTTCGTTTAAATTCTTCCATAAATAAAAAAGTTGGCACTGTGCATGCGCAAAACCAAATTTTGAAATTGGCGTTTGATTTTCCTTTATCCCAAGTGCCTATGTATCAAATTTCGTTTAAATTCTTCCATAAATAAAAAAGTTGGCAATGCGCATGCGCAAAACCAAATTTTGAAATTGGCGTTTGATTTTCCTTTATCCCAAGTGCCTATGTATCAAATTTCGTTTAAATTCTTCCATAAATAAAAAAGTTTGCACTGCGCATGCGCAAAACCAAATTTTGAAATTGGCGTTTGATTTTCCTTTATCCCAAGTGCCTATGTATCAAATTTCGTTTAAATTCTTCCATAAATAAAAAGTTGGCACTGCGCATGCGCAAAACCAAATTTTGAAATTTGCGTTTGATTTTCCTTTATTCCAAGTGCCTATGTATCAAATTTCATTCAAATACTTTTATAAGTAAAAAAGTTTGCAATTCGGTTTATAAATGGTCGAGATGCGAAAAGGGTACTGTGAATTTTGAATCGATTCGATTCAACTTTTGGCATTGCGTATTATATGGCTAAGCTATGCCCATATTGAATTTCATGCAATTCAGTTCATAACTAACGGAGATGTAAAAGCGATCGGACATTTCTAAACAAAATTATCGTTCACACGGACAGATAGAGGGACAGACAGGCAAAGGAACAGACGGACAGACCAACAGACAGACGACAGACAGCAATACAAAATTATAAACGATCTCTAGAATCGTTAATAAACGGCAAAAGTGTAAAATTATGGAACATGTAAAAACGGTTTGTTGGTTTTTTTACAATAACTTTTTTAGCAATAAACGCAGAAAAAATTCCTTCCTTGGTGCAAGCCTCGACACCATAACGAACCAAATAGCGAAAAAAGTAGAACAATAGCTCTTAAGATAAAGAACTAGTAGCGTCGCAAAACGAGCGGACAGACGGACGGAGCAAATAATCTCTGGCTCCTCGTGAAATCTAGTCACCCATGAACCTATAGAAAGCGAATTATAATCAAAATCCTACATTATTTGCCAAATGTGAGTTTAAACAAGAATTTTGACATTTGATTGGCTGCCAACTGCAATATAAAGCCAATCAAATGTCTTAATACCGGATTAAACAATAATCCTGGATTCTTTTTTTGTGCACCTGGCCGTCAGATTCTCTATTCAATGTTATTACTTAAAACATGGAACTGTTTTAACATGTGGACAAGTTAATTTTTGAGGGAGCGCAGACAAAATTACAGAGAAGCTGTAAGTATGGGCAGAGAGGTTTCAAATCCAAACAACCCGGAGTGTCACATGGTACTCAAAAGCATAGTTCGAAGAAGACGTCAAAGGAATGAGGACAGAGCCGTAGGTTCCAGGAGGCTTGCTGGTGATGTGGGAATGAGTAAAAAATCAGTTTATAATCATATTGCACTTGCACAAGTTTCTTCATCCATACCACATTGGCTCTTCACCAAAGGCAACATTTTGAAAATAGTGCACAAATGCAATGAAATTAGGTCTTGAAAAATAACATTTTTTCTGACAAAACCACTTTCCATAATCGTGGGCAGGTTTTCTTATTGACAAACATTTAAATTTTTATTTTTCTGGTATTTCCCAAAGGTAAACAAGACACAATAATAACTATTTGGGCGCAGGAAAATCCACACTGGATGAGGAAATCCCATTTAATGTCTGGTAAGGCATTATTGCTGGGGATAGTTATTTTTTTGAAAATTTCAATGGCATAATGTAAGATTTTTTAAGAAATCAATTAGACATTGATATTATTGGGCAAAGACATAAATCTTGACATGTAGTTTTAGCAGAATGGTGCTTCACCCCATTATGCAATACAGGCCCGTAATTATTTACATTAAATGTTTGAAAACAAGAGGATTGACAGAGCATTTCTGTAACTGGCATAAATAACAATAGTTACAGTAAAAGCATTGTAAATTGAAAAACATCAAAGTCCGGTTTCTGTAGCATTGTGATTTATTGAAAAAAAAATGTACATAAAATAGCAACTAAACAAAATACTGATACACGAAAAGCTGTGAGGGATATTTATCAGTCGATTAGGAACCTAAGTAACACGTAGTAAATTACACCTTTATTAAATCGTAATATTTACAGAATTACTACAGCTTTAATATACACCAAGCAATGAATACAATTATGTTTATAAATATAAATAACTACCTATCTCAGTAACATTTATATTCGTTCGATTGGCAGAAGGCCCCTCGTCATCAGGATTATTGTTAAGATATTCGACGTTGTAAAAATCTACAAAAGCTAAAGTGCATCTCGCCAGCTTAAACTAAATTACAATCTTTAAAAAAATCAAACGTTGAGGTGTTTTAAAACAAAAGTTTACTTCACTAATCTATCATATAAACATGTATGCGCCAGATAGTGAAATATAAAATAAACAACAGAAATTGGTACAATTACATTTTTGATTATTTAGTCTTTTGCAGCACCAATTATTGTAAGAACGTAGATAAAGATATTTATTATATCGACGTACAGGTTTAAAGCTGCAAATATGTATTCTTCGGGAGATATCGAATACTTATGCTTCCCTCCCATCATCAATTGAGTATCATATATGAGATAAATTGAGAAAAGCAAAGCGCCAAGTGACGCGTAAACCAGATTAACAACCCGATTACCATTGCCAGTAGCAGCCATTATAGAAGCGACAAGCCCAAAGATTAATAAAACAATGACACAAATGAACAAAAATCCACCGCACATCGTAAAATCCCACTTGGTTTGAAAGGCAAAAAGCGTAAGCGCCAGACATATTACCGCCGTTATCCCGACCGCCATTAACACGGCGTCAACCTTGTACTGCGACGAAATGACGGCCAACATAAACCCTTCGGCAAGCGTAAATAGACCGAGCAGAATGAAATTCATTGGAGCTTTACGTCGCACCTCGCCGCAGCACGCCAGTGCAATCATTGCGACGAAGACGACGGCAAGCGCGAGAAACATTAGCCACGAGTTGTTTCTGACAAACACTCTCGCGTTTTTATCGTAAAGGAAATAGGCAATCATGCCCGCCGTTATGAGCAACTGACCCATTAGAATGGAGTAAACTTTGCGAATAAACCCTCTTCGTATACTTTTATCGTTAAATTCAAATCCCTTGACATCGGGATCGTCCGGATAGGTTGTTCCATACATATCTGGGGAACAAAAGAATAAAATTAGTGTTGATGGGTGAATTTTCTATACTAGACGTACCTAAGTTAATTATGTACAAGTGTCATGTGTCAAATTTTTTCATTATGTCACGAAATAATTTCCTACGGTCAGACAGACAGACTAAATGGTAAATTTCTACTGTTTAGATAACAAATTCCAATTCAAACATTTTCAAAATAAATCGGACATTGTACTCCAATACAGCAGAGGTCCCAGAACATAAAGTTATGTTAATACATACCAACAAATTATTTAAATGACGAATGCAAATAGAAATATTAACATAACACTGTCTTTTAATTGTGAACCATAGGTGTTTACATCTTATTCACTACAACCTGAACACCGCAATTAATTGGTTGTTATTATGAGCTTAAATTTAACATCTGTCGCTTACTTCGCCATTATCAGATGGCGCATACATTTTTATCAATTTCTAAAGTACTACGGAAATGATAAGTTGTATAGAGTACACAAATGAAAAACCGCCGAGCGAGCGGTATCCACTTCCTGAATTTAGATGCAAGATAACGTTTAAACTACCGAGATTGCATAGGGACAGTCTATCAATAGCCAATATTGCATTACTAGGTGTCTAGTAAAAAAAAATCAGGTCATCACGTTTGGGAAGAAATAGGTCAATTTTAAAGTTTTTTTGATTAAAAACAGGAAGAAACAATCAAATCTACCGTTAATATTTAATGATTGCCCGACATATTTTCCTTTTACAGTAAAGACTGGAATAAAGGAAAACGAGATCAACAGCTGGAACTCCGTAGATATACAATGGCAAACCTGGACCATTTTAAGGACGCTCGTCCACCTGGTGGCGACTTGGAAAAGTGAGTCATGGTGCCACGTGGCTTTTTGTACCGTCATATTTTGGCGTGTGCCACATTTTACTCCCTAGGGCATTAAAGGTCAATAGCTCCATTTTTTGTGGCGTCATATTTCATTTTCAAGGCCAATCAGTCCATTTTTGTAGTGTTATTTTATTCTCAAGGTCAACAAAGGTCAATGACCTCATTTTTGTGCTGATAAATTTTATTTTGAAGGGCAATAGGTACTTGATTTTTGTGAACCATGTAGGGCCTATTCTAAAGCTTGGTTTTCATAGACATGTCAACAAATTGTTATGATCTTCATTTGGTTTTCAATGTCGAAACGAATACGGATAAGGGATATTTTTCAAAAGCGTAATGGAATATTAAACCGCAAAAAATTGAACATTGAACTTTGATGACCTTGAAAATAAAATGGCATTGCAGAAACGGGATTATTGACCTTTAGTAACTTTGGAAGTCAAATGTGGTCCCACAAAAAATGGGGTGATTGACCTCTGGTAAGCTTGGGATTGAAATATGACTACACTTAAATTGTGTCACTGAAAACCTCGAAAACATGCTTTGCACCTTTATCTACTTGTCAAGGTCACAGCCACCTAGCAGGCGACCTTCACTTTGACATACTTCCCAAAGTCACTGTCAGATGGCGGACGACCTTAAACGGGAGTCGTTACTCGAACCATTTTGAAAAATATAACCACTAAAATGCCATTTTATGCCTTTCCTAGTAAATTGACCACACTTCCATACCAAGGTTTGGTTTTAGGTCTTAAGATGCCCCTTAACACTTTGTCAATGACACTTTCTCCAGACTTGACAACACTGTGGTGTCAAGCCGGTGACGAACAAAGTAGTGGTGAAACGCCCCTGATAGTGCCTACCAGAAACGCATCCCCACGAGAGTTGACTAAATCCTGGGAGAAGCGGCGACGCCAGGCATATGGCAAAGTATCAAGTATCAAATATCGGGTTATCATAAAATAAGGGATATACTTAAAATTACTATAACTTTTTAACAAACGAAGTTAATAACAAAAAATAAACGAAATCTAGTTGCTTAAGGAATGGGATTTTATTGCATCTATAGAAAACAAAATTGTTATTTTAATTGTTGACACAAGTGTCAAAACGAAATCATTGAATTTGGAGTTTTAGTTTCAAATTAAAACTCATGTAAATGTAGAATTCAAATGAAAGCGTACCGCAATTTGATACAAAAATTTGAAAGAACAGGCTCTGTAATTGACCTACTAAGATCAGGAAGACCAAGAATTGGTGATGTCCAAGTAGCAGAGGTTCTTCATGAAAACGTTACGGAATGCTGTGTACAATTTGGAGGAAAGATTGGTAATCTTGAAACAGCAAAATGAAGGTCATACTGAGCAATTGCCGTAACTGGCTTTGGGCATACTAAATCCCATTTCTTACCCAATTAGATTTCATTTATTTTTTATTATTAACTTAATTTGTTAAAGTTATAATAATTTAAAATATATCCCTTATTTTATGATAACTCTGTACAATGATGTACGACACACAAAAAAACAAAATTTAAAAACTGTTGGTTTCAACATGATGGTGCACCCGCGCACAACGCCTTAATTGTGCAAGAATACCATCGGACAGATTCCCTGTAAAATGGAATATCCTAATTATTTCCAAAATAATTCCACAAAATTTAGAACACTCCTACGCATTTCAAAAAATGAACATTTGTGACAATTCCAAAACATTTGCAACAAATTTCTGAAAGTTGGTGTACCCCTCGATTGAAACTGCTTACCGACAGTAACATCCATACCATATCAATTTGATAAAAACAGCTTTTGAAATAAAACATGTTGCATATCAATCGGATTGTTTATCACAATTTGGTTTACCTCAACAGCCGTAAGTGTTCCAGTATTTATAAACTCATCGAACAAATGGTGTAAGCTAATACCGCACACAGTATTCGAATAAAAAACTACTTTAAATAAGAAAACAAACCGGTCATATTATTGAGACGAGTTGCTTCACCTGGTTGTGTGTAGCCTCCGCCGCCCGGTTGTCCATAGGGTTGTTGTCCGCCATAAGGTTGTTGCCCGTATGGTGGCTGCCCCGGTTGAGCATATCCCCCAGGTCCGCCGGCCGGGTAAGCCGGAGGGGCATTCGGATAGCCAGCTCCTGGGTAAGGTTGCTGCGGTGGATAGCCTTGTTGACCACCATACGGATCTGAATGGAAGATTATAAACTAACATTCTTGTTATCAAGTGCGATTCTTACCTGGTGGAGGATAAGGGGCGCTATTCCAAGTCGTCATTTCTACAAACTAAGAATATTATTTTAACGCAAATTGAGGTAGAAGATACAAGTGAGATTGCGTTATCTCTGCTAATCACATGAATTAAAGTACTTGCATCACAAGTAATGAATCACTCAGATTATCCCTAAAGTGCTCTGCAATAATTATCTACAGTTAATCAATACTGGTTATAGTTTTCAGCAGAAAAATCAAGAAAAGCAATTTGTAATCATTAAGTAAATATCATTTGTATTTCTAAAATGACTTCTTACCTTAAATTACTGACAGAGTAAAAGTCAAGGTTTCACAATTACTAAATAATTGCACAAATGATAATTTACGAACAATTACTGAATTTACTACTGATTTCAGTTATCAAGCCCAAAATTCCGACATATTTGTTTCACCCACAACTTTTTTTTACAGATGATGATACAAATATGGATTGCGCATGCGTGAAGGTGGCATGTCATACAAGGTGCTTCACATTTTTTGTTTCATAATATTGTGCAATACTTTGCTGTAGCCATTGACTATTATACAAATACCGGCTATCTTAATCCAATGATATAGCCATTGATTTATAAGCTAATCAGAATCGCGGATCCTATAACAGTTTGTGACCATATGCGAACTTTCCGCCGCTAGGGGCAGTTCGATCGTTTGAAAGTCCGTGGGCGATCGAAAGTGGAGCGTTACATTGACATTAGATGGCAGCATTACAAACCATTCATTTTGACCATTCGAATATTTTCCTTTTTAATCGTTAGATGTCAGGAACTCGGGATGTTTTTTGTGTTATCATCGGAATGGTTTTATAAATAGGATTGGAATGTTCTAAAAATAGATCCCTTAAGAAGCGTTGCGTAAATTTGTAATGTAAATAATAATACATTTAGACGAACGAAGGTTGCAGTCCCTGTCCTTGAAGGAATGCAATTTCATACATTCTATTCACAGACAGTACAATAGGCAGGTTCGACATTTTTTTATTGTTACTGAAAGCGGGAGATTTTGTTATTAAAAAAAAATCAAAAAAAATTGAGGGCAAAATATTGTCCGTTGCAAGCAGGCAGCTACATCATTTCCACATTCACATTTGATAACTAAATTTCGCGAATCAGCTTTTTTTATAACCATGCAGCATTGTGCACAAATAAATTGGTCCCAGTTTACGTGAATTCGTATACCTACTAGAGCTGAGCGATACATGAAATTGTTATCGATTTATCGATAAGTCTGTTCAGTCTGATAATTATCGATTAATCATTAATTGATAACTGTCGATAATTATCGATAACTTTAAT
>NW_022170663.1:2600366-2601004 GCF_008802855.1 Photinus pyralis
ACCTTCCTTTCTTACCAAAAATCGACTACACCAAAATTTCTCGGGAAAACACTTTTTCTTATTAATTTTGGTGCGTAGAATCCAAAACAATTCGTACTTTTTCGATGAGACTTCTCAATCAAAAGTTATAGACTAGAAACCAATTTCGAAAGAAAATTCAAAGGGCTGTAACTTTTGAACTAGTAGCCCAATCTTGGAACTGTTTGAAATATGGATTCTACAGGCCACATTCTATAAGAAATTTTTTTTTCCGGATCGATCTGAGACAATTTTTTTGCGGGCCTCAAAAAAAGGAGTGTATTACCTTCCTTTTTTTTACCAAAAATCGACTACACCAAAATTTCTCGGGAAAACACTTTTTCTTATTAATTTTGGTGCGTAGAATCCAAAACAATTCGTACTTTTTTCGATCAGACTTCTCAATCAAAAGTTATAGACTAGAAATCAATTTCGAAAGAAAATTCAAAGGGCTGTAACTTTTGAACTAGTAACCCAATCTTGGAACTGTTTGAAATTAGGGATTCTACAGGCCACATTCTATAAGGAAATTTTTTTCCGGGTCGATCTGAGACAATTTTTTTGCGTGCCTCAAAAAAAGGCAGTGTATAACCTTCCTTTTTTACCAAAAATCGACTGCA